>NC_041391.1:63117219-63122611 GCF_002162155.2 Triticum dicoccoides
GCATCAACGCACGCACCCAAGCATCAACATCCTCACGATCCCGAGGACGTAGCCGTTCCCGCCAGAGAACAGCATCCTCGCGACAGCAGCTTAGTACTCGATCTAGAGACGGCATCATAGCTTGGAAGCCGATGCTTCCATAGGTGCCAGCAGCAAAGGAGGACGAAGGTGTCAGGAGAGGCATCTCCAACAGCAACTCTCACATCCAGGGCGAAGAGCCGCTCCACCGACGTGTCCGCCGTGATCACCACACCCCCCACGGCGCGCCAGAACTCGCGCGCAAACGGGCAGCAAAACATCAGGTGGTCCGCGGTTTCCAGCTCCGCCGAGCAGACGGGGCAGCCGGCCCCCGCGCGATCAACAATGGTTTTCCGAAGGAGGACATCTCGAGTGCTGACTCGATGATGGACTAGCAGCCACCAGAAGAATTTCACCCGCGACGGCGCGCGCGTCCCCCAGACGAATGCAGCATGAGGCGAGAGACGGCCGCCGTAACGCAGAAGGGCATAAGCGCGGCTCGTGACAAGCCCTCCGGATCGCGGGTGCCCACAAAGCGGCAGCATCCTCTCGTCCACGCCCGGCGTCGCAGGTGCATCAGGGAGGATGGCGAGGAGGGCCGCACGCTCCCGAGCACCAGCCCGGGTGTGTCTTGGGACCAAGATGCGGTCGAGCCCGCCGCCCCAGACGTGGAACACGGTGGCCTCGGCGCACGTGGTGTGCGAGAATAGCGCGGGGAAGGCCACACTCAGGGGGCCGCACGGCAGCCACCAGTCGAGCCAGAAGGAGGTTCTTCGCCCATCTTGCACACGCACACGGGACATGGCGCGGTATAGCGGCAGCATGCCGCGCAGAGAACGCCCATGCGCCCCGGCACGACGACAGCTACCGGGGTGGAGAAGGGAGCGGCCGTTCAGCTCCGCCCAAATCCACGACGCCCACCTCGACTCCGACGAGTGTAGACGGTGCAGCATCTTGAGCAGCAGGCACATGTTCTGGGTAGCAAGGTCTCGCACCCCAGCCCCCCCCCCCTCCCTCGCACTTCGCCCTGCAGACCTGGCTCCAAGCAACCAGGCATTGGGCTCCCGTGGCACAGTGGGCCGCATTCCAAAGGAACGTGCGACGAAGCGCATCCATAGCTTTAACAACGGCTGGAGGAAGGACGACAGCGGCCATGGCGTACATGGGAAGCGAGTCCAGCACCGCATTGATCAGGACCAGGCGCCCTGCGGGGGAGAGAAGGCGCGCCCGCCACCAGGCCAGGTAGGCATCGACCTTTGCGATCATCGGCGTGAAGTCGACCGCCGCCAGCTTGTCCCACGACAACGGCAGGCCCAGGTAGGGTTGCGGGAACCCCTGTACAGAGCAGGAGAGGGCCCCCGCAGCCCCAGCCACCACCTCATCCGCAACGTGAATCGGCACCAAGGTGCTTTTGCCGTAGTTGATTCCCAGCCCAGTGGTCGCGGCGAAGTCGTCCAGGATGTGTCGTAGCCGCGCCGCCGCCTCCACCGACGCGCGGACGATGATAAGGGTGTCATCAGCGTATTGAAGCACGATCGGTGCCGCCCCCGTCCACCACCGGGTGTTGGAGCAGGGGGTCGCGCCGCACCATCCGTTGCAGGACGTCCGCCACCAAGAGGAAGAGGTAGGGCGACATCGGGTCTCCTTGGCAAAGCCCACACCTGACGGGGAACCATGCCCCCGGCACTCCGTTGAGCAGCACAATGGAGCGTGATGAACGGAGGATAGCATCCATCCACGCGCACCATTTCTCAGGGAAGCCACGCACCTCCATGACTCGACGAAGGCACGCCCAATTAACAGAGTCGAAAGCTTTAGCGAAATCCAGCTTGAGGACGAGGGCGGGTGCTTTCCTTGCGCGGCAGCATTGCACCACTTCGGTCGCATAGACGAAGTTCTCGGAGATGCTTCGCCCAGAAACGAATCCGGGCTGATCTACGTCGATCACCTCCCCAATCTGCTGCTGTAGCCGGGTGGTGAGCGCTCGGCATAGGATCTTGACGTCGCAGTTCTGCAGGGAGACGGGGCGGAACGAACTTGGAGTTGGGGTCATCCCACTCCCCTTTGGCAGGAGAGCAATGTACGCCCGGTTGATTGGCTCCAAGTCCACCGAGCCGTCATGGAAGGCGTCGAAGAGGTGCAGTAGATCGCCCGACACCGCCTCCCACGCAGCTTGGTAGAAGGCAGGCCCCAGGCCATCTGGGCCGGGGGCACTCGAGCGGTCGAGGAGCCCCGCCGCCTCCTTGATCCAGGACAGAGTGAAGGGGCTCTCAAGGGCTCCCCCGTCGACTCCTCGGACGCCCTGGTACAGCACCTCAAGATCAACGCGCCATTCAGGGGGGCAGCAACGCCCAAGAAGGTTGGCAAAGAAGCCCCGCAGCGCGGCCGCCTTACCAAGGTGATCAACCACCTCCAGCCCATCGACATCAAGCGCGCGGATCCAGTTTCCGCGATGGCTCTAGGAGGCAGAGGCGTGGAAGAATTTGGTATTCCCATCGCCTTCTCGGACCGCACGGCACTTCCCACGCTGTTTCCAGTGCGCGCTCTGCCTCCTGATGGACGCGGCAAGACAGCCACGAGCATCATGTCTTAGCTGTGTTTCATCTGCGGACAGACATCTGAACTCTTCCAAGAAATCCAGGAGGTCAACCACAAACTTGCAATCATTATCAAAGGTGGGGATGAATTTGTGTTGCCGTTTCCAAACCTTGGCCGCAGACCGGAACTTCTTCTTACGTGCTGCGAGCCGTCCTGCCGCGCAACGTCCGGCTACCGCGCCTGTCCAAGATGGGATGGTAGTGGGGAGGAAACGAGGGTCGAGCAGCCAGGAGTTCTCGAAGAAGAAGCGAGCCGGTTTGGGAATACGGGTAGACGCGGTGACAACAAGGGGGACGTGATCAGAGGTAGGCCGGGGACGTGAGGAGAGAGCCGAGTCCGGGAAGGACTCCCCCCATTCATTGTCAAAGAAGGCCCTGTCGAGGCGGGCTAGAGTCGGCGGATCCCTGCGGTTCGTCCAGGTGAAACGGCGATCCGTTAAGGCCAGTTCATGCAAGGCTAGGGAGTTGATGAGAGAGTTGAAGATAGCGGCCCTAGACGCATCAAAGTTGTGGTTATTCTTCTCACGGGGAGCCCTAATCAGATTGAAATCCCCAAGAGCAATCCAAGGCCCGGATATACCCGAGGAGACCGCGGTCAAATCCTCGACAAAATCCATAGTGAGAGCATGATCAGAGGGCGCGTAGACATTCGTGATAGTGAAAGAGAGTGGGGTGGTAGTGGAGGAGAAGGAAGTAGATAGCGTGAAATCCGAAGCGGAGGAGGAGACTAGGGAGAACAGGCGTCCATCCCAAGCGGTGGTGATGCCCCCCCGACTCCCATCGGCATCCTTGGAGACAAACAAAGCAAGGCGTCCGGGGAGGAACGAGCGAGCTTTGCACGCAGGGAGGGCGACCAGCTTAGTCTCCTGAACGCATGTGATGGCGGGGTCAGCGGAAGCAAATAGGTTACGCACGATATCACACTTATCCGGGTCCCCCAGCCCTTGAACATTCCAAGAAAGAATACAGAGATCAACAAAGGAGGGATTATCCATTACATAAACAAACACCGAGGTACAAACGGCCACACGCCCATCTAGGAGCGGAATTACACACAACCACGAGCGGACAACATGAAGATAAGCTTAAGCGAGGGTAGGCGCATGCAGCGCGAGACGTCAAAGAGGAAGAAAGCAGACTAGGCATCGGCATCATTGGTCGCCGGAACAGCACGGATGGACGCGGTGCAGTGCAGCTCAGCCACCGCCTTCGCCGTCATGGGCTTGTGCACACCATCGAGCATCTTGTCCTTCAGGACTTTGGATTTGAGGCGAGGCGAGCACCCGGAGAGTGCGTCTCGCAGAGCGTGCAGCTTGACCGCTTTCGCCTCCATGCTGACGTACTCCGCCGGCTCGGAGCTAGCAACCCGAGCACTACGGCGAGGCCCGGGTACGTCGCCGATGCCGCGCCCGTCCGACGCCTCCAGTTGCTGCTCGGTGACGTCCATGATGGTCACGCTGGACCCGGCGCTCCCGACCGAGGAGGACACGGAGTGGAACGGCGAGCCCGAATGGGGGAGCGCCGCCGGAGGAGGAGAGAGGGGAGGCGAGTGCGTGCCTTCCAGCCGGAGAGGGCCACGCCGCAGCCAAGTTGGAAGGGGAGGCGCGCCAAGGACGCGCAGCACGGAGTCGAGCTGACCGGCATCTCCTCTGCGCCCCCCACCCCCAGAGTGGAAGGGAGCGCGGGGCTGCACGCCCCCTCTCCCCAGCGGCTGACCCGGAAAGACAGCACGGTTGTGGGCGAAAGGTGAGGGAGGCGGGTAGAAGAACGGGAGGTACTGCCCGTTGGCTGTGAAGGAGTCAGCGCGCGCCCAGGCCCGGACGGGGCGGACCGAGACAACACGAGCCCCCCAGCGCCCTCCCAGAGGCCACACGTCACAGGAGACGTTGCGAGGGTTTTTGAGAAGGACGACCGCGCGGACGGTGGCGAGCTCACTGCCCGCCAGGACGAGTGGGTCGATCTCAAGGACCTTCCCAAACCCAGAGAACATGACGGGAATGCCGCGCGGGTTGATGAACTCAAGCCTGTGGCGGCTAGGACGGCGCACACGTCGAGGCGCGGCTCCACGCGATCGAAGAACTCTTCCGCGATCAGGTCGATGCGCGCGCCTTCGTGGGGGAAGGGCTGCATGGCCAGGGCCTCGTCGCGGTCCGCCACAGACGCGAACCGGAGATACATGGCGCCCACCAACGACGGCACCACCTCCGGCAGCAGGTGACCGATGCGGTCCATGACAGCGGCTTGCACCGCAACGGTGGGGTTGATGAAGGCGTTCGGGGGCTCGATGCTCACCACCGCGACCTCTGGGCTACGGCGTAGTCCCCCTCCGGCATAAACACCTCGAGTACATCAGGGCGCTCAGAGTCGGCTATGGCGGAGGGGATCGAGTTTCCCGAGGAAAGGGATGACGGCGAGCGTGAAGATTGGCGCGACCCACTGGACGACGAGCCCCGCTCCTGAACCGCAAGCAGCTCAGGGTGAGCATGCTGCATGGAGGGGGTCTCAAGGGCCATCACTGGCTCGGGATGGCCAATGTCAGGAGAGGCGGCCGGAGGAGAGGGTGGTGGAGAGCGAACGACCCCAGAGAGGAACACATCGCGGTTGCATGGTGGGGAAGGCGGGGCGTCATGTCTCGCGGGAGTGGAAGCAGATGCATGGCGACTAGAGCCGCCGATCTCGAGACGGCGCGGGGTCGGGAGCCCCCCGACGGGGGAGAGAGCGGCAATGCGGGCACGGGGGTATGGGGTGGATTGGCCGCGGGGAGGAGGCGGCAGCGG
>NC_041391.1:63122777-63141427 GCF_002162155.2 Triticum dicoccoides
GGGGGGGGGGCGATTGGGAAGCGAGGTAGCGCGGGGAGGGGACGCAGCCGCGCGACGCGGAGGGGCCATGGGGCAGCGAGGGGAGGCGGCGCGGTGCCCAGACAGCCGACACCGGCGGCACCGAATGGGATCCCTGCAATCTTTCACAAAGTGGCGCGTGGAGAGGCAACGAAAGCAGCCGTCCAGCGAGAGGGGAGGGAGGGGCTTTCTAGGTTTAGGTTGAGGAGGAGGGCATGCACGGAGAGAATGGCAGCCAGGAATGGGCTGCACCCTCCCTGGGGAGCCATGATGGCGGTGGGTGGCGTTGCGGGGCCCGGCGCTGCGCGAGTGTCAACCTCGGCACATTTAACGCCAGACAGGTCACCCCCCACCGACGCATTGTCGCGGACGGGTGAGCCCGCGCATGGCGGGTTTTGGGGAGCAGGGGGGCCGGCAGCATGTGAGGGGGATGGCTCCAGCGAATCAGAGGGAGAAACCTCACCCTGTGTCAGAGGTAGGGGGAGTAGGGGGGAGCGGCGGGATGGGGGGACAGGGCAATTGATTGCCAGGCGCCGGCCACCTTTCTGGAGCGGAGTAATGGGACCATTAACGCTGGGCCGGTGGGAGACCCGTTTGCGCGCAGCATGCAGGGAGGCATGCAAGCCAAGGTTGATGGCGACCATGAGCCCAGGTCCGACCTCGACCAGGAACCTAGCAATGGCGGGGCTCGCCACGCGGACATGGAAGACAAGGCGAGATGCACACGTGACTACAAGACTTTCATGGGGGGCGCAGAAGAAGTAGTCAAGTAAACGCGCTATCCCGAAGCGCGAGAAGCACCCGGCCGCGAACGGGGCGGTGACCCACAGAACGCCGGGCTTGGAAAGAGATGGAAAGGCGACAGGGTCGAAGGCGGCGCCCGAGAGAAAGGTTGCAAGGACACGGGCATGGAAGGAGATACCTGGACGAGGCACGGCGGCGAGGATGTCTTCGCGGCAGGCAGCAGCCCTAGAACACGCAGGGGAACCCGGTCGGCGGCCAAGCAGCGGGGCAGGAGAGCGGTGGATGGGTGGTGGATGGTGGGTGGCGCCTGCCGGTAGCGAGGCGGTGAGGGCGGAGTGGCCAGAGGGGATTGGCCCGGCGGCGAGGCTGCAGGAGCGGTCGCCTGGCAAGCCATCCGACGAGTCGCCAGGCGAGTCGTGAGAGCTCCCGTCCATCCCTTCGCGAACCCAACAGAACCCCCGAGAGACTTTTTGGAGCAATAAAAAAATACACTTTTTTTGGCGGGTGAAGTTAAATACACTATAGCCTATAGGTGCCTTAACTTGTCCGGTGCAGTCAGTTTGATGTCTATACTTGAAAAATACACAAGAGTGATGTTGTAACTTGTCTGGGCGTTCAAATACGGCGCCTCAGGACGTATGCCGTCGTATCAAGTGCCCATGTGGCATGCTAGCGTGTCGTTGGGCCAAATGTAAGTGGTTGCAGGCGCTGCACGCATGCTATGAGCTACACGTGTTTTTTTACAGGAATGCCCCTGGATTTCAGTTAATTCACACAAAAAATACCCCTTGATTTTAATTAATACTCGCAAAAAATACCAGGAAGTGATCGTGCAGGGAATTCGTACATGGGACATCCTTGTCGCCTGACAATCGAGCGGATCAGGCGGCCATGGTCTGGTTTGCGCTTAATTATCAGCAAGCAATTTATATATAGATGATTGCACGTATCGCTCTGCATATGCTTTTACTCGAGTAATTTTACTTTTTATTTATTTCCAAGTTACTATTTTGTTTTTCTTCGATTGAAGTTTCTTTTTAGTTTTCATGATACATACATTTTTCCATATGACAAAATAAAATAATTATCAATATGAAATTTTGTTTATTTTATCTCTATTCTATTTTCATTATTGTGTACTTTGAAGAGATAAACATGAAATTTTTCTAAAATTGATGTGGGGTTAAAAGGTTGAACGTATATTAAAAACATAGTGAGCATTTTTTGAAATACAAGTTCACATTCATGTCCAATTTTCATTTTCATATTATTTTAGAAAATGCTCACCGTGTTTTTTGAAAATGTTGAATGCATATTAAAATAATATTGTGTAATATTATTCTTAAATTTCTACAAACACGCTTAACATGTTAGTACATTTCTAGAATTTATTATTGTCACACAATAATATTTAATACATGTTGAACAGTTTTTAAAATACAATATTTTCAATTTTAAATAATTTTCATTTTAAAAATAGAATGAATATACACAATAATTATTCGTGCTTATGGTCCTCAATGAAGATGCATAAATTTACACAATAATTATTAATATACTTTCAACTTTTTATGTCCACATAAATTTTAGAAAAAATTCATGTTTATCTCTTCAAGGTACACACTAATGAAAATAGAATAAAGATATAAAGTAAAAAATTATTGCATATTGATAATTATTTTATTTTTTTCATATGAGAAAATTTATGTATCATGAAAACTAAACTGAAACTTCACTCGAAAAAAAAAAACAGTACTTCAGAAAAACTGTAGAAAACATGTGCAAAGCGATACATGAAATTGTGCATATAAGTTACTAGCTAGCAGTTAAATGTAAACCAAAGTGTGTCCTCTTGGTCCGCTTGTTTGTTAGGCAACCAGCAGGTCTGTGGTTCAAATTCCCTTCATGCCAACTTGTGTTCATATTTTTATGAGAATTAATTAAAGTACAGGCCTGTTCCCGTAAAAAAAACAATGTGCATTCAGCGCCCGTAACGATTTTTCCGAGAATTAGCTGAAGTTCAGGGGCATTTCTGTAAAAAGAAACTACACGTGCAGCTCACAACATGCCCGCAGCCACTAACATGTGGCCCAACAACATGCTGGCATGCCACACGGGCACTTGATATGGCAGAATACATCCAGAGGCACCGTATTTAAACGTCTAGACAAGTTACGACACTATTTGTGTGTATTTTTCAAGTTTAGACATCAAATTGACTGCGCCGGACAAGTTAGGGCACATGTAGTGTATTTAACTCTTCTTTTTGAGATGCCAAGTTGGTGTGATATGACCTAGTATAAGCTTTCGTATACTGGGCCATGATGGTTGATGGCCTTTATCTGCTGACTAATGCTACACGCGCGGGGTTATTACGGGATTGACACACTTGCACTTTGTGGGTGGTCATTTGAGAAAATTGGCCCCGCATCCCCGGAAAATCAGGAGGGTTGATTAGGGACACCCGATAACTATCACAAATGTGGCACAATTTACACCCGACCACACGACTCGTTCCATCGTACCCAGGAGTCAGCCAACACAACCCTGTGTGGGCGAACATTAAAATTGCCAACACGTTTGGGCGCAGCTACGACGTCCCACATGACCCTGTTTCGTACTGCTCATCCCCATCCTATGAGCACGAACACGTGTGTAATTAATTTTAGTTGCCATGTGTAATTAATTGTAGTTGCCATGTCTAATTACTGTAGTTGCCATGTGTGATTAAATTTAGTTGCCATTTATCATTAAATATAGTTATCATGTGTAACTAATTGGAGTTGTCACATGTGATCAAACCATAGTTGACATATATGGTCAATCATAGTTGTCGTGTATGATTATCTAGATGCCATATATGCACAACTGATCTAGATGCCATATATGCACAACTGTAGTTGTCATCTATCATCGTATGAGCGTCGTGCGGGTGAAGAACAGTTTCACCCACACATTCGGGCGAGCGTCGTGTGTCCGTTCACGCAGGAGCACCTACGCGTGTGACACTAAATGATAACATCCACACGATGATGGGTGCTTACGTGGCTCTCGATCCAGATGGCAACTGCTGCAATATTCGTGCTGAATCAAACGACATCGACTGCATTTGACTCATGTTGATAAGTGCCACATGTGTAGGCGTTATTATTTAGGTTAATTAGTTGAAAGATATTCGTATTAGGAAGAAGCAATTTCGTCTGTATTAGCCCTGTAAAGACCCAGCGAGCTCACGGACAAGTTTTACGAATTAGAAGTTACAAGATGAGATGGCATGAACTGATTTGAGGAAGGCGGATGCCACCGTGAAATGCAGGGGGTGAGGGCGAATTAGGGAGGGGCAGGTCCGTCCGTAGGAGTGACTCCATGAAAACCGCCCATACGTTGAGCATATATTTTCGTTATATGCTCCGTAAGCTGGTGAACCCAACCTCTACCTTTTGTTTCTCTTCCTCTGTTTAGAACCCTCTGAATTTTGGTCAATTATAGACTAGGCATCAATAAAACGTGACTCTTGTCTAAAGAAAAAACAAAGACATAGGAAAAGCGTAGTTTTCTACTGATACAAAAATATAATTTGTCTTGGATGTCATGTGCTACAAAGAAAGGCAGAAATAAAATGTGTCTTTTGCCTAAAGAAACAGTAGAACATAGAGAAATTTTAATTCAAATTCAGGCTACATTTTCTTTAGATTTTTAATTCAAAACCCTATTCAGTGTTACACCATAATAGTCTCCAATATTTATGTACATCCCTATCACTTGATATAAAATCAGACGGACGCGGCAACCCACATCATCATGGTCTGGTAGTACGTGCTAGAAGCCTAGAATCACGCCGAGCAGTATGGGTTTCAGTACGCTTGTTATATCTGTCGGGTTCTGTTTGGAATCGTTTGGCTCACGGGTGGACAGACCCAACACATCACTTAGTATTTTTAGGAAAAGCATTCTACTGATACTAAAGTTGTGCTAAAGCTACAACAACTAATTTGTATCGAAGAGAGTATTAATTATACAAAGATTTGGATCTCATCGGCTATTACATGCAAAACAAAATCCGATGGCGCATGGCGTCATTCCTGACATATTTCATCTCTTGCTGCAAGCTTAGCTAAAATATGAGCAACTCGATTTGCTGAACGTTTCCTCCAGCTGAATTTGCAATCTTGCCAAGCATGCATCAATGCCTTAGAGTATCTACAGTCGGACTTAGCAAATTCGGCCTCTCAAAGGCCCGCGGGCGCACCGTGGGCACTGACCGGGCACTCCCTATATCTGAGTCTCCACACCCACGTATCTCATATTCCGTCCCCTATTTTCATACTAAATCATGCAACGTTGATAAAAATTACGTAGATCATGAGTGGACATACAAATGCACAATCGGTTCATCAAAAGATCACAGCCGGATCATCGAAAGATAGCCAAAGTTCACATAATACAAATAATACACCGGCTGATGAGACTAAACTTGTTGACTTTGTTCCTGGTGATTCATCCAAACAGTTTAGCATCAGCACCAATCTGGATCCGAAATAGGAAAGCGCGCTCATCGAGTTCATCCGAGAGAACCGGAACATCTTTGCATGGAAGCCTTCTGACATGCCAGGTGTATCGAGGGAACTCGCTGAGCACACTCTCAATATTGATCCCAAGTTTAAACTGGTTGAGCAGTTCCTTCGCCGCTTTAACGAGGAAAGACGCAAGGCCATTGGTGAGGAGGTAGCCCGGCTGTTGGCTGCTGGATTTAACATTGAAGTATTTCACCCTGAGTGGTTGGCTAATCCGGTGCTGGTTCTTAAGAAAAACGACACTTGGCGCATGTATGTGGACTACACAGATCTGAACAAAGCTTGTCCGGTGGATCCTTTTGCTCTCCCACGTATTGATCAGATCATTGATGCAACGGCGGGTTGTGAGCGTTTGAGTTTCCTGGATGCTTATTCAGGCTATCATCAGATCAAAATGGTAGTTAAGGACCAGGAGAAGACAGCCTTCATCACTCGTTTTGGAGCCTTCTGCTATGTTTCTATGCCTTTTGGGATCAAGAGTGTCCAGGCAACTTACCAGCGCTGTGTGAAAAATTGTCTTCACACTCAGATTGGGCGCAATGTTCATGCCTATGTGGATGACATTGTAGTAAAATCCAGGAAGGAGACATTGATAGATGATCTCAAGGAAATCTTTGACAATCTTCGGGTTTATAAGATGATGCTTAATCCGGACAAGTGTGTTTTTGGTGTTCCAGCAGGCAAGCTTCTAGGTTTTTTGGTGTCCAACAGAGGCATTGAGGCTAATCCGAAGAAGATCAAAGCGATTACATCTTTGGCTAAACCGGCGTGTATTAATGATGTTCAGCGTCTAGCAGGTCGAATTGCAGCCCTAAGCCGGTTTATCAGCCGCTTAGGAGAGAAGGCAATCCCTCTATATCAGATGTTGAAGAAAACAGACACTTTTGTCTGGAGTAATGCGGCTGATGCGGCGTTTGAAGACTTGAAGTGGTAATTGGCTGAACCGCCGGTCCTTGCTGCTCCGGTTGACAAGGAGCCCTTGTTATTGTACGTGGCTGCTAATGCCCGTGATGTCAGTGTGGCAATTGTGGTTGAGTGCAAGGAGGCTGGAAAGGAATATCCGGTTCAACGACCGGTTTACTATATCAGTGAGGTGCTCATCGAGTCAAAGCAACGATATCCGCATTGGCAGAAGCTGGTATATGGGGTTTTTATGGTGAGTCGGAAGCTCAAGCAATACTTCCAAGGCCATCCCATCACACACTACTAGGAAAAGGCCTACTAATGGCGCACCTAATTTGGCCATTAATGGCGCATTAGTGGTGCGCCATTAGTGCCACGCCATTAGTATATTGTCACACCCTAGCTAGTCATGCATTAGAGTGTTGCATCATGTTTACTCTTTCATCAGAAACTTGAAATGGGGATGACAGAACCCCCAGTCCCCTCTGAAACCAACTAGGGTTACTAAAATAATTTTTCAATGAACCTGAAATGCCCTTCTAAAATGCCCATCATTTTTGCCTTGGTTCAGAACCTCTGCCAAAAGTGGTGCACATTTTTCTAGGCCATCCTAGGGTTTTTGAATTAAATCATAGATATTTGAATTTGGGCATTTAAAATAATATAAAATATTTAAATGCTCAAATATCTCCAAACTAAAATGTTTCATGTTGGAAATAATCCAACTATGGACCAGGAATAGTTTGGTGATTTTTAAAGTTGCCTAGGTATTTTATTTAATTCAAAAAAGTTGCAGATATATTAAATAAAAACAGAAAATAGAAAAGAAAGGGGAAGACTTACCTGTGCAGCCCAGCCAGCTGGCCGGCCCAGCCAGCAACCGACCCAGCCCAGCACTGTAGCTCCCCGTCGTCTTCCTCCCCTCGCCCCGAAGCTGCTGCGTGCTCGCGCGCGCACGGCCGCGCGGCCACCTCCTGCTTGCCGACGCCCTCCTGGCCGCGTGGACGACGCCCGCAGCCCGTCCCGATCCCCCCTGCTCTCTCTCACTCTCCCCGGCTCTCTCCTTCCTCTCCCTCGCTCTCTCTCTCACACGGCCGAACACCACCGTCGCCACCGTTCGCCGTAGCAGTCGTCTCCGACCACCCCTCGCTCCCCCGACTAGCTCAGAAGCTCCGCCACAACTCCCTCTTCCTCCCCACCGCTCCACAGCTCCCCGGAAGCCCTGCATCGCCGCCACGTCGCCGTTCCCCTCTTCGGGCTCCGACCACCGTCGCCGTCGAATTCGCCGTCTCCAGCGCGTCCCCGAGCCCGCTTCGACGCCCACTGCAACCGCGGTGAGCCCCCGGAGCGTTTCCCCCTTCTTCCCTGGTCTCTCCCGACCTCTAGGCCCTAGCTCCACCTCGACCGAGAGCTCCACGCCGCCGGCGATGTCGCCGTCGTGGCCACGGTCGCCGTAGCGCCCAACCGAGCACACCATCGTGCTCCACACATCACCAGGAGCACGTAGAACGCACCAACGCCTCCCCAAACCCCCTGCAACACTGATCCCGACCGCACCCGAACTCCGGCCGCCGCAGCCGAGCTCGCCGCCGTCAACTCCGGCCATCCCGAGCCCAACCACCACCACCAATAGACGTGGCTCAACCTCAGCAACACGTAGATGCCTTCCGCCGTCCATTTGGTCGCCGGAATGGCAAAAAGCACTCTCGCCGCCGTCTCGGATCTCGCCGGCGTCATGTCGCCGGTGGGGTTTGACTTGACCGACCTGGGGTTTGACCCCCCCAGGGTCACTGACGCGTGGTCCCTATCGGCCAGATGGTTAGGTTAGCGCTAACTACTGTTAGTCAACCCCCCTGACACTGACAGTGGGCCCCAGCGCCACTAATTAGTAATTAGAATTAATTTAAATCTGTTTAACCCCCCCTGTCACTGACGTGTGGCCCCCACACGTCAGGTTTGACCCGAGCCAGCCCTGTTGACCTGCTGATGTCACTGTGACGTCAGGCTGACGCAGTAATTGAATTTCTGGATTTAAATTAAACCAGGAAATTCCAGAATATTAATTAAACTTCAAAAATTCATAACTTTTATTCTGTAACTCCAAATTGGACAAATTATATATGAAAAATGATCAGAAAAATCCAATCTATCCATCTGTACTATTTTCATGCATGATCAAACAAGTTAACTTGATGTTTTAAGCAGAACAAGAAAAGGCACTTTAAAAGGCCATATTTGAATTTTGAATTTGAATCTTTGATTCAAATTTGTTCAAACCCTTCTGGTTTTAGTTGCATTAGCCCAACACACTCATACTGCCATGTTTCATGCATGCATCATATTGTTGCACATTGTTTGGTGATGCTTGTATATCGATGCCCTTTGCGACAGGATCTGTTCCCGAGGAGTACCGTGATTACCCTAACGAAGAACCGTATCCGTGCATCGAACCATCAGGCAAGCAACCAACCATTTGATCATATCGATACAATCCCATGTTCTCGCTCCTGCTCTCTTTTACTGCATTAAGACAACGCGATTCAAACTGCTGTGTGCTACGGTAGTTGAACCCATTTCCTCTGCATGACCTGTCATTGCCACAGTAACTAGATGAAACCCACTAGCATGTGTAGGAGTTGATTGAGCCATATGTATGTGTTGTTCCTACCTTGCTATGCCTGCTATGCTTAGAGTCGTGTCAGGTCTGGTTCATCTGGGTGATGGGCTAGAGTGAAATGATTATGTCGGTAATGAGAGTGGTGTGGTGAACACGTTTTGGTAAAGGTATCGATGAGAGGCCATGTAGGAGTACATGGTGGGTTGTTTCATTGAAGCCGACCTTAAGCACTGAGATCTGTATGTGTGATTTAAGAATCAGCTACTACCATGCATTGGGCCCGAAACCAATGGACCCTCTCGACTTCTTATTCACCCTAGTTCTCCGTCCAGGAGTTGCAAGTAGTTTCTGGTGTTTGTAGCCTACTGGAGGCCGTGGACAGCGCTGACCGTAGGGGTGGGCTGTGATGTGGTAGGTACGTGGCCGGGTGTACCGAATACCCGTTAGGTATCTCGGGAACCCTGTTCACATCGTTCGGGGCCGTATGGGAAACCTCGGCCGGACTCCCTGCGGATGGAACCTGAATAGGCGATAAACCTGGACTGGAGGCTTAGGTGATTAGGTAGGTCGTGGCCGACACCCACGTTGGGCTTCCGCTTGAAGGTTGCCGAGTACATGTCGTGTAAACGACGGTAAGTGGTGAGAGCGTGTATGAAGAAGTACACCCCTGCAGGGTTAACATGATCTATTCGAATAGCCGCGTCCGCGGTAAAGGACTACTTGGTTGCCTATACAGTTCATAGACAAGTAAATGGAAACTACTAAAAGCCTCAAGATAAGTGTGAGTGCCGAGGATGGCTCTTCCGTAGGAAGACGGAGGTGAATCCTCGGTAGTGTATTGAAGTGGTGAATAGTGGACTCATGTGCGCAAAATATTTCAAGTTGGAGTATCGTAGGATAGCCTAGCCAAGAGTCAAAGCTAGCTTGCTGCAATAACTCCACCAACCCTTCTTGATACTATGCATGTATGTAGGATCTGATGTAAGTCTTGCTGAGTACTTTTGTACTCATGTTGCTATAATCTACATTTTTACAGAAGACGCTGCAACCCCTTCTGATGGGTTCTATGTAGACGTTGACATCAACGAGTAGGCTAAAGACCCAGGTGGTGACCCTGAGCTTGTGATGGACCACGTAGTATAGTTAGGCTTCCAAGCCTCTTTTATTTTACTAGTTGTCTGTACCCAGACAAAGTACTTCCGCTGTTGGCTTGTATGACTGTATGACTTGTATGTTGGGTCGTGAGACCCGTACCCTTGTGTGTATGTTATGTATGGCTCCCTGAGCCTTAAATAAAGTACTTGTGTCATAGAGTCATGTTGTGATGCTTCGTTGTATTTGCACATATCGAGCATATTGTGTGTATGATTGAAATGCTTGGTATGTGTGGGATCTGACTATCTAGTTGTTTATCTTTAGTAGCCTCTCTTACCGGGAAATGTCTCCTAGTGTTACCGCTGAGCCATGGTAGCTTGCTACTGCTCTGGAACACCTAGGCTGGCCGGCATGTGTCCTTCTTCGTTCCTGTGTCTGTCCCTTCGGGGAAATGTCACGCTTTGAGTACCGGAGTCCTGTTAGCCCGCTACAGCCCGGTTTACCGGAGTCCTGCTAGCCCAGTGCTACAGCCCGGACCCACTTGCTGATGACCGACACGTTCGAAGCTGGGTCATGAATGCCTGTCCCTGTAAGTCTGTGCCACTTTGGGTTTACGACTAGTCATGTCAGCCCGGGCTCCTTATCATATGGATGCTAGCGACACTATCATATACGTGAGCCAAAAGGCGCAAACGGTCCCGGGCAAAGGTAAGGCGACACCGTGGGGATACCGTGCGTGAGGCCGCAAAGTGATATGAGGTGTTACCGGCTAGATCGATGTGACATCGAGTCGGGGTCCTGACATCGTTGGCCATGTAGGAGTACATGGTGGGTTGTCTCATTGCAGCCGTCCTCAGGAACTGAGTTCTGTGTTTGTGATCCATGATCAGTTACTACCACACATTGGGCTCCGGGCGCTCCAAGCCCTCTCGACTTATTAATCAACTTGATCTCTGTCCAGGAGTTGCAACTAGTTTCTGGTGTTTGTAGGCAGTGTTAGTAGTCTACCAAGTGGCACCCGGTACAGGTGGGCTTGGGACAGACTAGGCACAGTGGCCCGGTGTACCAAGTGGCACCCGGATGGTGGGCTTGGGAACCCTGCACACATCGTTTGGGGCCGTAAGCGACACCCCGGCCGGATCTCCTTGCGGATGGAACCTGAATAGGCGATAAACCTGGACTAGAGACTTGTTCGGTTAGTCAGGTCGTGGCCGACTCCCTCGCCCGGCTTCCGCTTGAAGGTTGCCGAGGTACATGACGTGTACAGGGCGGTAAGTGGCGAGAGCGTGTGTGAAGAAGTACACCCCTGCAGGGTTAACATCATCTATTCGAATAGCCGGATTCCTCGGATATGGAAACTTGGACCCCTTGCATAGTTCATAGACAAGTGAAAGTGGATACTCTAAAATAGCAAGATAAGCGTGAGTGCTATGGATGGCGTTCTCGTAGAGAGACGGGAGCGGATCCATAGTGGTGTATTGATATGGTGAATATGTGGACTCGTGTGCGCCACCTCAAAAGAGTCGCTTGCAGTCGTAGTTAGGTTAGCCACCGAGTCAAAGCTGGCTTGCTGCAGTTAAACTCCTCCACCCCCTTTGTTGATAATGATGCATATGTAGTTAGTTCTGATGTAAGTCTTGCTGGGTACATTTGTACTCACGTTTGCCTATTTTATGTTTTGCAGAGAGACTTCGGTCTCACTAGTAGTTCCACGTGGGCTTCGACGTTTAGCTTGTTACCTCAGCTACGATCTTGTGCCCTCGGCAGGATCTGATAGATAGTTAGGCTTCTCAGCCTTTTTCATTTATAGATGTCTGTACTCAGACATGATAGCTTCCGCTTGTGTTTTGACTTGTATGCTCTGATTGTTGGGTCATGAGACCCATGTTTGTAATGTCTCGCTCCTCGGAGCCTATTGAATAAACTACTTGAGTCGTAGAGTCATTTTGTGATGCCATGTTGTATTGCACATATCGAGCATATTGTGTGTATGTTATTGAAATGCTTGGTATGTGTGGGATCTGACTATCTAGTTGTTTATCTTTAGTAGCCTCTCTTACCGGGAAATGTCTCCTAGTGTTACCGCTGAGCCATGGTAGCTTGCTACTGCTCTGGAACACTTAGGCTGGCCGGCATGTGTCCTTCTTCGTTCCTGTGTCTGTCCCTTCGGAGAAATGTCACGCTTTGAGTACCGGAGTCCTGTTAGCCCGCTACAGCCCGGTTTACCGGAGTCCTGCTAGCCCAGTGCTACAGCCCGGACCCACTTGCTGATGACCGACACGTTCGAAGCTGGGTCATGGATGCCTGTCCCTGTAAGTCTGTGCCACTTTGGGTTTACGACTAGTCATGTCAGCCCGGGCTCTTTATCATATGGATGCTAGCGACACTATCATATACGTGAGCCAAAAGGCGCAAACGGTCCCGGGAAAAGGTAAGACGACACCCGTGGGGATACCGTGCGTGAGGCCACAAAGTGATATGAGGTGTTACCAGCTAGATCGATGTGACATCGAGTCGGGGTCCTGACATATATTTTACTAATGGCGCACCACTGTATACTAATGGCGCACCATTGGATGCGCCATTAGTATATACAACAGTGCGCCATTAGTATGCCTCCCAGGGGGCCATGTATACCTAGGTGCTTTGGCATACTAATGGCGCACAACAGCAAGATGCGTCATTAGTAACTTCGGCATACTAATGGCGCACTGTTTAATGATGCGTCATTAGTATCCTTTGGCATACTAATGGCGCGCTGTGATGTGATGCGCCATTAGTATGGATATTAGGTTTTTTTTATTTTTTTATTTTCTGTTTTTTGCACAGGTTACAAAATGTATAATTGGACAAAATATAGACAGCACACATCAACAACAGATTCATCGAATACAATAGAAGATTAGTCTCTGAATACAATTCATCATATTAGTCTCTGAATACAATTCATCATATTAGTCTCCGAATTGAAAAGACCGAACAAAGATAGAACATTATATTACAAGTCTCGAGACCGCGAGTAGCGAGTTTGTCTTCACATTACAAGTCGATATCGATCATCTAAACTACCATCACATAGAAGAGAGCTGCGGTCATCACGATGAGCATCATCACGATGAAACTCGTCTTCATCCGGTTCCTCCAACGCTCCCTCCCCTCTCCCTCTAGATAGCGGGCGTATCTAGATTCGGCCTCGGCCCTAGTGGTGTACCCTCTGTAACTGTTACCGCTGAATCGGTGAACCTGTCTCCGACACTCCTCCCAGTCGTCGTAGACTCCGGGAACCTTACCCTTGTACATGACATACGACGGCATCGCTATGCACTAGCCAAACGAAACGTTAGTACCAATTCACAGACAATACATAAGCAATATATAAGTATGCAACAGAACGATCGGAAGAGAAAAGCAAGACATTAATAGCATCGATTACATCTAAGTTGAACGACTCTCGAAACCAAAGAGACATACTACAAGTTCATTAAAGTTTAATTACAACATGAGCCAATCGATGTTTCAGAACTAGACATAGCATCACTGCTTTCGACTCGACTCAAGGGACCGGAGCGTGGATGAAGCCGCCGTCTATCGTGGGAGTCATGAAAGAATGGGCGTTGTCAGCCTGCATTTGTAGCATTGTGTCGATGTCACTGTTGGACGGTTGATTTCTGAGGTAGAACTGCCCCGAGGTACGAAGGACATCTTGATGGATGATTTCCGCAAACTCTGACTGGATGCGAAAGAATTCTTGTCTGATGTCCGCGTCCTGGATTGCCGACACGCTCGCGGCCCAATCTTTGAGTTTACTCGGCAGCAGAAGTTGATGATGGTCCCGTACGATCTCCCGCATGTGATGGATGGCGTAGTAGGAACCCTTCTGACCGCCAGGCGGCTGCTTGACGCAGCAGAACATCGTATTATGGGAGAACACGTGTTTGCCGTACTGACGAATAGGCCTGGTGAAGGTGCCTCCAGATTTGGCGTAGCCGGGGAGAACATCATCAAGAACCTTCTTGACATTTGTGTAGTCTACGTTTGACTAACGGTCCGGGTCGAAATACGTGGCCATGGAATATTTGGGGCTTAAGAGGATGAGCGTGCAATGTGTGTCACTGCAGAAAACACGGAATGTTAAAAGAAAAACGATCGAAATCTAAGAATTCATATGTTACGGGCCGGTTGAGGGGAGGACTTACTCAGGAAAGTAAGGCACGAGGAAGTTATCCTTATCTTGGTTTGCCAGAATGACGCCTTCGAGGTAAGAACTCGCGACTTGCCGGTCCCCAGCGCTGCCCAAGATCTTGGCACACATGTAGAAGGGGTCGACTATCACGATGTCCGGGGTCTTGTCGCGAATGATCCGCATCTCCATACTCAGCGAAAATAGCCGAACGAAGGTTTAGTGCAGCGGATGAAGGTTCATCATAGCGTGGATGTCATCAAACCGCAGGACGATCGTACGCCCGATGGAGTTATCCACAAAGCCCTTGCCCTCTGGCACCTTGGCCGCGAAAACCGGGTATGCCACATCCTTCTCTCTGAGACGCCGCTTCTCCAAAGAAAGAACACTGTCATGCAGACTCCGCATAGCACCGGTTGAAGCATTGATCATATTTGTCGGTAGCATCGCCCTACCCGCCACATGCACCCTCCTCGAGATATCCTCAGGTGAAGGTGGCCCGTCCTGAGCACGGATCGTACTCGGTGCCGGCTGGCTCGCACCCTTGTTAGTCTTTCTTTTGCGTGCCTTCTTCTTCTCCTGTAATGGGACCGAGTTCTGCTCACAAACCGCCTTCTTGAGTGTGTTTGGGCTGATAATATTTCACACCTCGCCTATCTGAGGCTCGGTGAAGTCGGCAGCTGGAGGCGTCTCCTGAGAGCTGAATGGCAGACGACGCCTGTTGCAACTTGGCTTCTCTACGGTACCAGCTAGATCGCACACGTCTTTTGTTGGGTTGGGTTCTTGAGAAGGAGGTCCCATGAAGTCGCCATCGTACCCATGTTCGGCAAAGTACTGATCGACGTTGCCAAATGTATCGTCGTCGTCGTCATTCTGATCCTGTGCCATATGCATGTTTGGATCCAGTGTCATAGGGATGTCCGGCACCGTTGCGGCGGTCTTGCCATGGGGCCGACTTGGCGCCGGCACGACTGGCGGTGTTGTCTTTGGGGTGGTGTCCCCCACCCCCAAACGAATCTGGCTCTTTGGCCAAAGCAGGGGCCAGCTCAGGCAGGCGTTGAGGGTCATCACGTCATCATCGTCGGCCCCGACGGGTCGAATCGGAGGTAACAACTCGTCGCAGCCTGGCAGCACCCGAACCAGTTCAACCCTAAACAAGTTGGGTGGCATCTAGGTACCGTGGAACAAGGGGTTGCCCGGTTGAACGATTTTGCCCTTGGCGACATCGACCAACTCGTTGTTCACGAAGTGCAGGAGAGTGCACGAAACGTCGGCGGCGCCCTGCGAAAACATGTAGGGCGTCAGGGATGCCCAGTCAAAGGCAAGGAGATGAAGTCCTCGACCGAGAGAGGCTTAATTAGTTACCGTGATGATGGCGTCGAGCTCGGCTAATGTCGAGGCACCGCCAACGGCGGGCGTGCAGTTGACGGAGGGGCCACTTGCTGCA
The DNA here is from genome assembly GCF_002162155.2 of Triticum dicoccoides. NCBI lineage: Eukaryota > Viridiplantae > Streptophyta > Magnoliopsida > Poales > Poaceae > Triticum > Triticum dicoccoides. The sequence continues at coordinate 63,138,356 of NC_041391.1, forward strand.
GAGGTGCCGGCCGGCGTACACCCGGGTGCATTAAGCTCCCGTGCCGGCGTCGGAGACACCAATGCCGCCTCCGCCGGAGACACCAATGGCCCCGCCATCGCATTCTGCGAGTTGCTGGCCGTGAAGCTAGGAATCGGGGGCGGCCCCTGTTGGCCGCCCGCAATCCACGCACTCAACCCCTGGATCAAGGTAGGCACAATGGCGGTGATCGTCGCTCCGAGTTGTTGTTGCACTTGCTCTTGGACAATCTCCGGAATCCGCGCCACCTGTGCCTTGAGTTCTTGAACCTCGCACGCCTGGCTTTCCGAGCTGGTCTTCTTCTCCTTCCGCACACCAGCGGTATAGTATGACCCCCATTTTGTGGACAAGCCTTTGCCGGCCACACGACCAGCTGACATCGGCTTACTGAGCTTATCCTTGTTTTTCATTACATTCAACGCCCTATTTAGAGTGGTGTCCCAAGGGTTGCTCTTAGTCGACCCCGCGCTACTGCTTTCAGTCGCCTGTGGAAGGAATGTGAACCATTTAGAAATTTGGCTTCATTAATTAGAATGCAACCATATGGAGCTAAGTACGCGGGGGTGTATTCCTTACCAGAACAAGCTCAAACGCCCTGGTCTTCGGATCCGTGGTAAGCTCCTTTGTTATCGGGTCCTCCTTGTACCGGGCCCTGACATAGTTCCTGGTCTGCTTGTTACCGTTGTATTTCTCGAAGCGGGGCGGTAGGCCTTGCTCGGCACGCTCCGCGTCCTCCTTGTCCCATATAGGCTCCGCCACTCTGTAACCGTCGGGACTGAGTTTGTGTTCCCCTAAGTTCAGCTCCCGCATTTCTTTCCCCCACTGACTTGATTGAGAGTTTGCGGTGCTCGAGCAATTGATCTTGAAGTCGTTGTAGTCATCTTCGGTGATGGAAGGATTTTTCTCCTTGATCTTCTCATAACTCTCACCTTTCTCGATCATTCTCTTCACATTGCTTTTCCAAGCAGACAGGGCCTTGCTCATCTTTGTGAGGGCAGCATTGTTCACTTTATTCCCTTTGAGGCTTGTGTTTTCAAAATCAGCGGGGAACTTGTATCGTTCGTGCAGCTTCGTGAAGAGGAGGTTGCGCAAATTCCCTCTGTCAGGATGCCTCAGGTTCTCGGTGTTGATCGAGACGGTGCTCCGGAGAATGCACCCGAGCTGAAGCGAGTACCCCTTGACTATTCGTTCGGGCGCCATTGGATTCCCGTCGGAGTCCACTTCAGTAACTTCCTCCTTGAGGGTGCGGAGCACGGTTGGGCGCCGGTCCTTCCGTTGCCTCTTTGGTTGGCTGCCATCTGTGTGTGCGCCGCCATCATCAATGGTGGCATCCTCGGCGGCACCATCAGTGGTGGCATCAGTGGGGTCATCCTCGGCGGTACCATCAGTGGTCTCAATATAGGTTGGGAAGGCGGCGTCCTCATACAAGTGAGGTTGTTCCTCCATCTCCTGGGACAGCTCCCAGAATGCCTTGCCGCCCGAACCCCCGGCCTCATCGTTGTTGGCCATGTTTCTCTCTAAATAGGAACAAAGTTTGGTCAAAAAGTTGGTTATTGTCAAGGAACAAGATCATGGTCTCATAATTTAGGGTTTGTCGACACCGAGGCATCCTAAAAGCTAAGCTTTTATCATTGAGGGTTTTTCGACGCCGAGGCACCCTAAAAGCCTAAGCTTTCATCATTAGTCACAAGTACCCCGGCCCATGCATTAGTCACAAGTACCCCATATGTCCTATTTTTAGCAAAGTCATGCTAAAATTCACGGAAAATTTCAGCATGATCTTTGCTGAAAATAGGACATATGGAGTACCCGAATTTGCTGGAACGGAAGTTAATCGACATTCCAGCAAACTCAAGGGCCTCTCAGGTGGACAAGGCAAAAAAGGCCTTCATCGCAACATGGAAAATACATTGGCATGTGAAGAGGTGAAACAATATATGCATCTCCAAGCAGTATCATTCAACATTTTGGACAAACCACTACAAGCAATACTGGATCAGAATGTTTTTTATACATAACTGCTAAAACCCTAGGAGTTAACCGAGCCACCAATAGAATGTGGACTTAAAAAGAGAGAGTCACGGACAGTGACATGATACATTTTCATAAAATTAGCTAGTTTTACTTATGGTGCACAAAGGAACAAGTACTGCAGTGCACTTAGAAAAAAATGAGCACCGCAAAACAAGAAGACTCATTTCAGGTAAACGGAAGTTGTTGGCTCCATCAAGTGGAGGCAAAAACAAGTGTAATTGCAAATGAATGCAAACCACGTTAAGACTTAACTGCTAAGGCCTAGTTTGGCAACACGGTTTTTCCAAAACCATGGTAATTGAAAACCTCGGTATTCCAATGTGTGGGCAATGAATACTTTGGTTTCTAAAAACTGCAGTTTTTCTCAGTTTTAGCAAAACTATAGAGATGTTTGGCAAGTGCAGTTTTTCTTAGTTTCTTGGTTTTGACCACTCGTTGCATGGATAATCCTAGATACAGCTAGCTGAACCAAATTGAGCTATAACAAAGGAGTTATACAACGACGTGATCAGCTTGCGCTAATTAACGGCTGGAAGGGAAGATGCTACTATCTATGAAAAAGGAAATGCAAAACCATGCATGCAAAATTAGACCATATCAAAACAATCAAGTAACTCATCGATAGGAATTACAACCAAGTTGTGTGCAAGTGCACTACTTGGCTTTCGTCAGATCATAACTTTGATCAACCAACTTGGCATAGGTAAATGTTCATGATATACCCCTACTAACCCTCTAATGATGGAGGTTATTAAGCACATGAGCTACTACATATCCTGATTAATGTTCTTAGCCCATGTCAATGTGATGCACTGCACATGATACTTACTTCTCACCTACATCTCCCTACATTGCTGCTACTGATGTATCTGTCACCTACGTACATCAATCCGAAAACAGAGACACTACATTGCAAGGAATCCATCCAACTAATACACCAGATTATCAGTGACTCAATGATAATATTTAATTTGCTCATCATGTCATCTACTACCCTAGTCAAACTTCATCATGCAGTAA
>NC_041391.1:63141553-63142231 GCF_002162155.2 Triticum dicoccoides
GTTGAAGGGGCGGCGTCCGGGCCACCGGCGACGAGGGCGGCGGGGCGATGGCGTCCAACGAGGTGGGGCGACGAGGAGAGCAGCGCCGAGGAGACGAGGACGACAGGGCGGCGGGGCGGCGGCGTCAGGAGAGGAGAGGGCGGCGTCGTAGCGTCGGGGCATCGGGGCGGAGACGAGGATGACGGGGCGGCGTCGAGGCGGCGTCGAGGCGGCGGGGCAGCGGCGTCGGGAGAGGAGAGGGGAAGGGGATCGAGGGCGAGGGCGAGGGAGAGAGAGGGGATAGGTTTGGACCGGGATATGGATGGGGGCGGCACAATACTAATGGCGCACCACCCCTCGGTGCGCCATAAGTACATCCATACTAATGGCGCACCTCGCCCTGGTGCGCCATTAGTATTTTTTTTTGATTTCTGCTCGAGCCAACAGGTTATCTTCCACCTGACCTGCTCCACATCAAGTTCCCTCTACTAGCTCGACTGGTCAGCAGCCAGTTCTCACACCAGGAGGTCCTGGGTTTGATTCCCAGGCTCCACAATTTTTTTATGCATTTAAAATGTTGTTTGATACTTATTTGTGTTTAAATATGTTCAAACTTGTTTAAATCATAACAGTAATATTTTTTTATAGGACAGTAATAATTTTTTAAAAAATATCATCAAACAGTAATGTCGGTGGAGC
>NC_041391.1:63142280-63217734 GCF_002162155.2 Triticum dicoccoides
GCGGCGGTTGAGTAGGGGAGGGGTGTGCTGGGGGTCGGCGGCGGCGGTTGAGTAGGGGAAACGAGGGTGCGGGGGGTCGGTGGCGGCGGCCGGTGGACCGGGGGGTGCTCGGCGGCGAGGGGGACCGGATCTGGCGAGGTGGGATAGCGATCGAGATGGAGCGGGATCGAGATCGAGTGTCCATGAAATTTAAAAATATTCATGATAGTTCAAAAAGTGCCCATGAAATACAATCGAGAAATGAAGGCTACGATTTAAATACAATCGATCTTAGCTAGCTATCTGTTCACAATCTTCTTGCCCTTCTTTTTCGCAAATGGAGTTCTTCTGTGGAACGGACGTCCTTTAGGTAGGGTGGTCCTGCTTCTTCTTGTGGTGTATGTGCTACTTCATCATCGTCGTCATGTTCGATCCTCGGGTCGCCGTACTTGTCGAAGTCTTGCTCATTGGCTACTCCATCCATTCCGATGATCTTCCTTTTGCCTCTCCTCACGACAACACGACTGGGCTTTGGCGGGTCGGTAATGAAGAAGCATTGGTCCACTTGGGAAGCCAGTACCCATGGCTCATTTTTGCGGTGACATTTGCGCCCGCAGTCTTGGATTTGGCTTCGGGTATAACCATGGTGGTGAAATATCGGTCTTCTTTTAGGACGCTCTTGGCCCATCTGACACGGAACATCGGCACCTTCTCTCCATCGTAGCTCAGCTCCCAGATCTCCTTGATCCTTCCGTAGTATCTCTCCTTGTCCTTACCGGTGTAGGATTCCATCGTTACCCCGGAGTTCTGATAACCATCGCTCTTCATGTCCTTGTCCTCGGTGTAGAATGTGTAGCCGTTGATATCATACGCCTCATAGGTCATCAGGTTGTGATCGGCGCCCTGTGACAAGGTGAATATGAGTTGTTCTTCCGCGGAATAATCTTCATGTAAAGGGTACGACAGAAGCTTCTGCTTGAACCAACGTGTGAAACATGAGTTGTGCTCTTTGAGTATATCTCCGTCCGTCCTCTGTTGGCCTCGGTCATTGTACGTCTTCTCAATAAAGGTTTTGTGCTCTACCACCCAAGGATCGACCACGTCTATGTGTTATGGCGCGACTAGGTTTGCTCTTTCAAAGTCGGTGAGTCGACCCTCAAAGTCGACATGCATTTCGCGGCGACCCTCACGGTGACCCCATCCAGCGAGCCTGCCAAGGTGCCTGTTGACGGGCAGACCAACGGGGTTCTCGATGCCTAGATAATTCATGCAGTAGGAGATGCACTCTTCGGTCAGAAAGCCCATGGCTATACTTCCCTCTGGACGTGACATGTTCCGAACGTATCCTTTGATGACACCATTCATCCTTTCGAATGGCATCATGCTATGCAGGAACGTCGGCCCGAGTTGGATGATATCCTCCACGATATGGACCAGCAGATGCACCATAACGTCAAAGAATGCGGGCGGGAAGTACATCTCAAGCTCGCATAGTATCACCACGATGTCTTCCTGTAGCCTTCTGAGTTTCCTCACGCCAATTGACTTCCGAGAGATGACGTCGAAAAAGTTTCATATGCCAAATAGCGTTTCACGGACGTGCGCGTCCATGATCCCACGGATTGCAACTGGAAGTATCTGCGTCATCAGCACGTGACAATCGTGAGACTTCATCCCGCTGAACTTCTGCTTCGCTGGGTCTAGGTATCTTCTTATCTTCCCTGCGTAACCGTAAGGAAGTTTTACTCCTAGGAGGCAGGTGAAAAACTGCTCGATCTCCTCCTGACTTAGAGTGAAGCACGCAGGAGGGTAGTCATTTCCGGTCTTCTTGGCCTTTTTGCCTTTGCGACGACTTTCTGTGTCCTGCTTCGCCTCATCATCATCATCATCATCATTAGCGTGAAGCTCCTGCCTGATGCCCATTGATTTCAAGTCTGCCCTTGCTTTCGGCCCATCTTTGGTCCTCTCAGGCATGTTGAGCAGGGTACCAAGCAGACTCTCGCACACGTTCTTCGTGATATGCATGACATCAAGGCTGTGAGGCACACGGTGGATCTTCCAGTACGACAAGTCCCAGAAAACAGACCTCGTTTTCCATACCTTCAGCAGCGGCTCTGGCGCCTTTTGCTTCTTTCCCGGCTCTGGGCAGTCTTTCCAATTTTTCAACAGCTTGTCTATTTCCTCGCCGCTCCTCGTACACGGGCGTTTTCGGGGTTCGGTTTCACCATCGAACAGATCCTTGCGTTTCCTCCACGGGTCATCGTCGCGAAGCCACCTTCGATGTCCCATCAACACGGTTTTCGAAGACCCGGGATCTCTATCTAGCTGGCGATACATTGTGTCATCCATGCACCTTACGCATCCAGAAAATCCGTGGACTACCTGCCCCGCGAGATATCCGAAACCGAGATAGTCGTGCACCGTCGTGAGCAGTGCGGCTCTCATAGGGAAATATTCTTTCTCTGCGGCGTCCCACGTATTGGCTGGCATTTTCCACAGCGTGTCAAGCTCCTCTTTCAGCAGCCCCAGATGCAGATTGATGTCGTTCCCTGGTTGTTTCAGCCCTTCAATTAGCATACTCATGCGAATGTACTTCCTCTTCATGCACAACCAGGGGGGAAGGTTGTACATCCACACAAACACAGGCCAGGTGCTATGTGTGCTTCTCTGGCTGCCAAACGGATTTACTCCATCGGTGCTCGCGCCCAGCACGATGTTCCTTGGATCGTTCCCAAATCTGAGTCTTCGAAGTTCAACGCTTGCCACTGGCTCGCATCCTTAGGGTGACTCAGCATCTTGTCTTTTTTATCTATCTCCGGATCATTTGCGTCAGCTTCTCGCTTCTTCTCCTCCCTATCCACGTGCCAACGCAGGAGCTTTGCTACCTTAGGGTCCGCGAAATACCGCTGCAGACGAGGAGTGATCGGAAAGTACCACACCACTTTTCGAGGAGCTTTCTTCCTCTTCTTGCATCGAGTGACGCCGCACACCGGACATATGGTAGACTCCGCGTGCTCGTCCCGATAAATGATGCAATTGTTCATGCATACATGGTATTTCACGTGCGGTAAATCCATAGGACACACGATTTTCTTCACCTCCTCCAAACTGGTCGGGCACTTGTTCCCCTTGGGAAGACGTTCGTGCCAGAATGACATGTTCTCGTCGAAACATGCGTCGGTCATTTTGTGTTTTACCTTCATCTCCAGAGCCATGAGCGTTACTTTCAGGCGGGTATCCTCGGGCCTGCATCCTTCATACAATGGAGTAACCGCGTCTAACTCAAGTTGATCCATCTTGGCTTTCTCTTGGGCGGCAGCTCTTGTGTTATCCGTCTGCTTGAGAAGCAGCTCTTGAATATGAGGGTCCTGCACCCAGCCCATCGATGGTCCAGCGTCGTCTGCTCCGCCGGCATCATCATCTTCATGATCATGCCCGTCGTCTGCTCCAACATCTTCCTCATCATCATGTACTACATCTTCTACATGATGACTGTGTACAGCATCACCGTCGTGATCATCTCCTGGGGATTCTTCGTCTTCTCGCCCGCCCGAGCCGCGGTGGTTGTCTTGCTGCCCTTCCTCATTTCTTGCCCGGCCCCCATGGACGACTTCGTAGTCATCTTCATCACCTTGCCACCGATAGCCATCCATGAAACCACGCAAGAGCAGGTGGTCCCGCACCTGCCCGGAATCCGGGTCCGCAATAAGGCTCTTCAGCTTGCATCTTCGACACGGACATCTTATCTCCGCCTCGTTCTTTTGAAGCATCTCTTGTTGGAAATATGCCCTAGAGGCAATAATAAAAGTATTATTATTATATTTCCTTGTTTATGATAATTGTCTTTTATTCATGCTATAACTGTATTATCCGGAAATCGTAATACACGTGTGAATACATAGACCACAATATGTCCCTAGTGAGCCTCTAGTTGACTAGCTCGTTGTGATCAACAGATAGTCATGGTTTCCTGGCTATGGACATTGGATGTCGTTGATAATGGGATCACATCATTAGGAGAATGATGTGATGGACAAGACCCAATCCTAAGCATAGCACAAAGATCGTGTAGTTCGTTTGCTAGAGCTTTGCCAATGTCAAGTATCTCTTCCTTTGACCATGAGAGCGTGTAACTCCTGGATACCGTAGGAGTGCTTTGGGTGTATCAAACGTCACAACGTAACTGGGTGACTATAAAGGTGCACTACAGGTATCTCCGAAAGTATCTATTGTTTTATGCGGATCGAGACTGGGATTTGTCACTCCGTGTAAACGGAAAGGTATCTCTGGGCCCACTCGGTAGGACATCATCATAATGTGCACAATGTGACCAAGGGGTTGATCACGGGATGATGTGTTACGGAACGAGTAAAGAGACTTGCCGGTAACGAGATTGAACAAGGTATCGGTATACCGACGATCGAATCTCGGGCAAGTAAAATACCGCTAGACAAAGGGAATTGCATACGGGATCGATTGAGTCCTTGACATCGTGGTTCATCCGATGAGATCATCGTGGAACATGTGGGAGCCAACATGGGTATCCAGATCCCGCTGTTGGTTATTGACCGGAGAACGTCTCGGTCATGTCTGCATGTCTCCCGAACCCGTAGGGTCTACACACTTAAGGTTCGATGACGCTAGGGTTATAAAGGAAGCTTGTATGTGGTTACCGAATGTTGTTCGGAGTCCCGGATGAGATCCCGGACGTCACGAGGAGTTCCGGAATGGTCCGGAGGTAAAGATTTATATATGGGAAGTCCTGTTTTGGTCACCGGAAAAGTTTCGGGCGATATCGGTATTGTACCGGGACCACCGGGAGGGTCCCGGGGGTCCACCAAGTGGGGCCACCTGCCCCAGAAGGCTGCGTGGGCCATGTGTGGGAGGGGACCAGCCCCTAGGTGGGCTGGTGCGCCCCCCACAAGGTGCCAAGGCGTAAGGGAGAGTGGGAGGGGGCAAACCCTAGTCCAGATGGGCCTTAAGGCCCACCTAGTGGGCGCCTCCCCTCTCTCCCCCTCCTGGCCGCCGCCCCCTTTGCCATCTAGGGCTGGCCGCACCCCTTGGGGGGTGGGAAACCCTAAAGGGGGCGCAGCCCTCCCTTTCCCCTATATATATGAGGCCTAGGGGCTGCCCATAACACGCGATTTGATCTCTCGTTGGTGCAGCCCTGCCCCTCTCCCTCCTCCTCCTCTCCCATGGTGCTTGGCGAAGCCCTGCTGATTGCCACGCTCCTCCACCACCACCACGCCGTTGTGCTGCTGTTGGATGGAGTCTTCCTCAACCTCTCCCTCTCTCCTTGCTGGATCAAGGCGTGGGAGACGTCACCGGGCTGTACGTGTGTTGAACGCGGAGGTGCCGTCCGTTCGGCACTTGATCATCGGTGATCTGAATCACGACGAGTACGACTCCATCAACCCCGTTCACTTGAACGCTTCCGCTTAGCGATCTACAAGGGTATGTAGATGCACTCCCCTTTCTAATCGTTGCTGGTCTCTCCATAGATAGATCTTGGTGTTACGTAGGAAATTTTTTGAATTTCTGCTACGTTCCCCAACAGTGGTATCAGAGCTAGGTCTATTGCGTAGATTCTTTGCACGAGTAGAACACAAAGTAGTTGTGGGCGTTGATTTTGTTCAATATGCTTACCGTTACTAGTCCAATATTGTTTCGACGGTATTGTGGGATGAAGCGGCCCGGACCGACCTTACACGTACTCTTACGTGAGACAGGTTCCACCGATTGACATGCACTTGGTGCATAAGGTGGCTAGCGGGTGCCAGTCTCTCCCACTTTAGTCGGAACGGATTCGATGAAAAGGGTCCTTATGAAGGGTAAATAGCAATTGGCATATCACGTTGTGGTCTTGCGTAGGTAAGAAACGTTCTTGCTAGAAACCCATAGCAGCCACGTAAAACATGCAACAACAATTAGAGGACGTCTAACTTGTTTTTGCAGGGTATGCTATGTGATGTGATATGGCCAAAAGGATGTGATGAATGATATATGTGATGTATGAGATTGATCATGTTCTTGTAATAGGATTCACGACTTGCATGTCGATGAGTATGACAACCGGCAGGAGCCATAGGAGTTGTCTTTATTTTTGTATGACCTGCGTGTCATTGAAGAACGCCATGTAAACTACTTTACTTTATTGCTAAACGCGTTAGTCATAGAAGTAGAAGTAGTCGTTGGCGTGACAACTTCATGAAGACACGATGATGGAGATCATGGTGTCATGCCGGTGACAAGATGATCATGGAGCCCCGAAGATGAAGATCAAAGGAGCTATATGATATTGGCCATATCATGTCACTACTCTATTTGATTGCATGTGATGTTTATCATGTTTATGCATCTTGTTTGCTTAGAACGACGGTAGTAAATAAGATGATCCCTTACAACAATTTCAAGAAGTGTTCTCCCCTAACTGTGCACCGTTGCTACAGTTCGTCGCTTCTAAGCACCACGTGATGATCGGGTGTGATGGATTCTTACGTTCACATACAACGGGTGTAAGACAGTTTTACACAGCGAAAACACTTAGGGTTAACTTGACGAGCCTAGCATGTGCAGGAACACGGAGACCGAAAGTTCGAGCATGAGTCGTATAGTAGATACGATCAACATGAAGATGTTCACCGATGATGACTAGTCCGTCTCACGTGATGACCGGACACGGCCTAGTTGACTCGGATCATGTGATCACTTAGATGACCAGAGGGATGTCTATCTAAGTGGGAGTTCATAAGATGAACTTAATTATCTTGAACATAGTCAAAAGACTCTTTGCAAATTATGTCGTAGCTCGCGCTTTAGTTCTACTGTTTAGTTATGTTCCTAGAGAAAATATAGTTGAAAGTTGACAGTAGCGATTATGCGGACAGTAGAAAGCTTATGTCCTTAATGCACCGCTCAGTGTGCTGAACCCCAAACCTCGTTTGTGGATGTTTCGAACATCGAACATACACGTTTTGATAACTACGTGATAGTTCAGTTAAATGGTTTAAGTAGAGGCACCAAAGACGTTTTCGAAACGTCGCGGAACATATGAGATGTTTCGAGGGCTGAAATTGGGATTTCAGGCTCGTGCCCACGTCAAGAGGTATGAGACCTCCGACAATTTTCTTAGCCTACAAACTAAGGGAGAAAAGCTCAATCGTTGAGCTTGTGCTCAGATTGTCTGAGTGCAACAATCACTTGAATCGAGTGGGAGTTGATCTTCCAAATGAGATAGTGATGTTTCTCCAAAGTCATTGCCACCAAGCTGCTAGAGCTTCGTGATGAACTATAACATATCAGGGATAGATATGATGATCCTTGAAATATTCATGATGTTTGACACCGCGAAAGTAGAAATCAAGAAGGAGCATCAATTGTTGATGGTTGGTGAAACCACTAGTTTCAAGAAGGGCAAGGGAACAAAGGGATACTTCATGAAACGGCAATTCAGCTGCTGCTCAAGTGAAGAAACCCAAAGGTTGAACCCAAACCCGAGACTAAGTGCTTCTGTAATAAGGGGAACAACCACTGGAGCAGCATTACCCTAGATACTTGGTAGATGAGAAGGCTGGCAAGGTCGATAGAAGTATATTGGATATACATTATGTTAATGTGTACTTTACTAGTACTCCTAGTAGCACCAGGGTATTGGATACCGGTTCGGTTGCTAAGTGTTAGTAACTCGAAATAAAAGCTACGGAATAAACGGAGACTAGCTAAAGGTGAGCTGACGATATATGTTGGAAGTGTTTCCAAGGTTGATATGATCAAGCATCGCACGCTCCCTCTACCACCAAGATTGGTGTTTGCGTTGAGCATAGACATGATTGGATTATGTCTATCGCAATACGGTTATTCATTTAAGGAGAATAATGGTTACTGTAATTTTTGAATAATACCTTCAATGGTCTTGCACCTAAAGGAATGGTTTATTGAATCTCGATCGTAGTGATACACATTTTCATGCCAAAAGATATAAGATAGTAATGATAGTACCACTTACTTGTGGCACTGCCATGTAAGTCATATCGGTATAAAATGCATGAAGAAGCTCCATGTTGATGGATCTTTGGACTCACTCATTTTTGAAAAGTTTGAGACATGCGAACCATGTCTATTGGTGTATACGCATAAAGAAACTCCATGCAGATGGATCGTTTGGACTCACTTGATTTTGAATCACTTGAGATATGCAAATCATACCACATGGGCAAGATGACTGAAAAGCCTCGTTTTCAGTAAAATGGAACAAGATAGCAACTTGTTGGAAGTAACACATTTTGATGTGTGCAGTCGAATGAGTGCTGAGGCATGCAGTGAATATCATTATGTTCTTACTTCACAGATGATTCGAGTAAATGTTGAGTATATTTACTTGATGAAACACAAGTCTGAATTATTGAATGGTTCAAGTAATTTCAGAGTGAAGTAGCAGATCATTGTGACAAGAGGATAAAATGTCTATGATATGATCATAGAGATGAATATCTGAGTTACGAGTTTTGGCACACAATTAAGACATTGTGGAAATTGTTTCGCAATTAATACCGCCTGGAACACCATAATGTGATGGTGTGTCCGAACATCATAGTTGCACCCTATTGGATATGGCGCGTACCATGATGTCTCTTATCGAATTACCACTGTCGTTCATGGGTTAGGCATTAGAGACAACCACATTCACTTTAAATAGGGCACCACGTAATTCCGATGAGATGACACCGTATGAATTATGGTTTAGAGAAACCTAAGTTGTCATTTCTTAAAAGTTTGGGGCTGCGACGCTTATATGAAAAAGTTTCAGGTTGATAAGCTCGAACCCAAAGCGGATAAAATGCATCTTCATAGGAAACCCAAAACAGTTGGGTATACCTCCTAATTCAGATCCGAAAGCAATATGGATTGTTTCTAGAATCAGGTCCTTTCTCGAGGAAAAGTTTCTCTCGAAAGAATTGAGTGGGAGGATGGTGGAGACTTGATGAGGTTATTGAACCGTCTCTTCAACTAGTGTGTGACAGGGCACAGGGAGTTGTTCCTGTGGCACCTACACCAATTGAAGTGGAAGCTTATGATATTGATCATGAAACTTCGGATCAAGTCACTCCCAAACCTCGTAGGATGACAAGGATGCGTACTACTTCAGAGTGGTACGTAATCCTGTCTTGAAGGTCATGTTGCTAGACAACAATGAACCTACGAGCTATGGAGAAGCGATGGTGGGCCCGGATTCCGATAAATGGCTTGAGGCCATAAAATCCGAGAGAGGATCCATGTATGAAAACAAAGTGTAGACTTTGGCAGAACGACTCGATGGTCGTAAGGCTAATGAGTACAGATGGATTTCAAAAGGAAGACGGACAATGATGGTAAATGTCACCATTAAGAAAGCTCGACTTGTCGTTAAGATGTTTTCCGACAAGTTCAAGGAGTTGACTATGATGAGATTTTCTCACTCGTAGCGATGCTAAGAGTCTGTTGGAATTATATTAGCGATTACTGCATTATTTATGAAATCTTGCAGATAGGATGTCAAAACATTGTTTCCTCGACGATTTTAATGAGGAAAGGTTGTATGTGATACAACCGGAAGGTTTTGTCAATCCCGAAAGATGCTAATAAGTATGCAAAGCTCCAGCAATCCTTCTAAGGACTGGAGTGAGCATCTCGGAGTTGGAATGTATGCTTTGATGATGATCAAAAAATTTTGGGTTTGTACAAAGTTTATGAGAAACTTGTATTTCCAAAGAAGTGAGTGGGAGCACTATAGAATTTCTGATGTGTATATGTTGTTGACATATTGTTGATCAGAAATGGCGTAGAATTTCTGGAAAGCATATAGGGTTATTTTGAAAGTGTTTTTCAATGGAAAGCCTGGATTAAGCTACTTGAACATTGAGCATCAAGATCTATAAGGATAGATCAAAATGCTTAATAATACTTTCAAATGAGCACATACCTTGACATGATCTTGAAGGTGTTCAAGATGGACTAGTCAAAGAAGGAGTTCTTGCCTGAGTTGTAAGGTACGAAGTTAAGACTTAAAGCTCGACCACGGCAGAATAGAGAGAAAGGACGAAGGTCGTCCCCTATGCTTAAGACGTAGGCTCTTCAGTATGCTATGCTGTGTACCGCACCTGAAGTGTGCCTTGCCATGAGTCAGTCAAGGGGTACAAGAGTGATCCAAGAATGGCTCACAGGACAGCGGTCAAAGTTATCCTTAGTAACTAGTGGACTAAGGAATTTTCTCGATTATGGAGGTGGTAAAAGAGTTCGTCGTAAAGGTTACGACGATGCAAGCTTGAAACCTATCCGGATAGCTCTGAGTAGAGAGACCGGATACATATAATGGAGCAATAATTTAGAATAGCTCCAAGTAGAACAGTTGTTTGGAATAGCTCCAAATAGAGCGTGGTAGCTGCATCTAGGAGATGACATAGAGATTTGTAAAGCACACACGGATCTGAAAGGTTCAGACCCGTTGACTAAAACCTCTCTCACAAGCAACATGATCAAACCTAAAACTCTTGGGTATTAGTCACATGGCGATGTGACCTGTGAGTGTTAATCACATGGCGATGTGAACTAGATTATTGACTCTAGTGCAAGTGGGAGACTGTTGGAAATATGCCCTAGAGGCAATAATAAAAGTGTTATTATTATATTTCCTTGTTCATGATAATTGTCTTTTATTCATGCTATAACTGTATTATCTGGAAATCGTAATACACGTGTGAATACATAGACCACAATATGTCCCTAGTGAGCCTCTAGTTGACTAGCTCGTTGTGATCAACAGATAGTCATGGTTTCCTGGCTATGGACATTGGATGTCGTTGATAACGGGATCACATCATTAGGAGAATGATGTGATGGACAAGACCCAATCCTAAGCCTAGCACAAAGATCGTGTAGTTCGTATGCTAGAGCTTTGCCAATGTCAAGTATCTCTTCCTTTGACCATGAGAGCGTGTAACTCCTGGATACCGTAGGAGTGCTTTGGGTGTATCAAACGTCACAACGTAACTGGGTGACTATAAAGGTGCACTACAGGTATCTCCGAAAGTATCTATTGTTTTATGCGGATCGAGACTGGGATTTGTCACTCCGTGTAAACGGAGAGGTATCTCTGGGCCCACTCGGTAGGACATCATCATATGCGCAATGTGACCAAGGAGTTGATCACGGGATGATGTGTTACGGAATGAGTAAAGTGACTTGCCGGTAACGAGATTGAACAAGGTATCGGTATACCGACGATCGAATCTCGGGCAAGTAAAATACCGCTAGACAAAGGGAATTGTATACGGGATCGATTGAGTCCTTGACATCGTGCTTCATCCGATGAGATCATCGTGGAACATGTGGGAGCCAACATGGGTATCCAGATCCCGCTGTTGGTTATTGACCGGAGAACGTCTCGGTCATGTCTGCATGTCTCCCGAACCCGTAGGGTCTACACACTTAAGGTTCGATGACGCTAGGGTTATAAAGGAAGCTTGTATGTGGTTACCGAATGTTGTTCGGAGTCCCGGATGAGATCCCGGACGTCACGAGGAGTTCCGGAATGGTCCGGAGGTAAAGATTTATATATAGGAAGTCTTGTTTCGGCCATCGGGACAAGTTTCGGGGTCATCGGTATTGTACCGGGACCACCGGAAGGGTCCCGGGGGCCCACCGGGTGGGGCCACCTGCCCCGGGGGGGCACATGGGCTGTAGGGGGTGCGCCTTGGCCTACATGGGCCAAGGGCACCAGCCCCAAGAGGCCCATGCGCCTAGGGAACCCTAGAGGGAAGAGTCCTCAAGGGGGAAGGCACCTCCGAGGTGCCTTGGGGAGGATGGACTCCTCCCCCCCCCCTCTTGGCCGCACCCCAAAACCCATCTAGGGCTGGCCGACGCCCCTAGGGGGTGGGAAAACCCTAAAGGGGGCGCAGCCCCCTTCCCCCCTATATATATTGAGGCATGGGGCTGCCCATAACACGCGATTTCCTCTCTCATTGGTGCAGCCCTGCCCCTCTCCCTCCTCCTCTTCTCCCATGGTGCTTGGCGAAGCCCTGCGGGATTGCCACGCTCCTCCATCACCACCACGCCGTTGTGCTGCTGCTGGATGGAGTCTTCCTCAACCTCTCCCTCTCTCCTTGCTGGATCAAGGCGTGGGAGACATCGTCGAGCTGTACGTGTGTTGAACACGGAGGTGCCGTCCGTTCGGCACTAGGATCATCGGTGATCTGAATCACGACGAGTACGACTCCATCAACCCCGTTCACTTGAACGCTTCCGCTTAGCGATCTACAAGGGTATATAGATGCACTCCCTTTCTACTCGTTGCTGGTCTCTCCATAGATAGATCTTGGTGACGCGTAGGAAAATTTTGAATTTCTGCTACGTTCCCCAACATCTCTGCCTTCGCAGACCTCAAAAACCTATTCACGATGCCTTCGGTCATCGTGCGGACCATGGTCGCCTGCGGGGTAGAGCAAAACGATATTTTAGAACCAAGAAAAAATTTGGCATGACTTTCCCTAAAAATAGGACCAAACAGAATGCTTAATGCCAAAATTCTCGCCGAAACGGAAATGAATCAACATTCCGGCAAAATATTGGCAACTATCGCATTTCAAATACCGGTACACCTCCAAACACAAACACATATGCAACACCACAAACATATGCAACACCACGAATATACATAGATCTAGCTAGGCCATAAAAAGTGCATGTGCACATTTTTGTAGGGAGAACAACATAAATATAGCTTCCCCCCTTACTTACCTATCAAAACAATTTAATTTAACCACTTAATTTGAATGAATCTATGGTGGAAATGAGGTGAAAAAGAGGAGGCACCCGAGACAAGGAGGAGGTGGAGAGAATGAAGTGGGGAGAAAGTGAGTGTGGGTAGGAGAGGCTGTCCAAAATATCTTGTTGCTGCCCACTTACTAATGGCGCACCAGCACTAAATGCACCATTAGTAATCCAGGTTACTAATGGCGCACCTTCTGGCGGTGCGCCATTAGTAGTTTTGCAAAAAAAACATACTAATGGCGCACTGTTCTACAGTGCGCCATTACTAGTTTAAACTAGTAATGGCGCACGGTTGAACAGTGCGCCATTAGTAGTATTGCAAAAAGAGGAATAAAAAATATAATAAAAAACAACATTAGTGGCGCACTTTTCGACGGATGCGCCATTACTAGTTACAACTAGTAATGGCGCACTGTGTCTGGATGCGCCATTAGTATGTTTGGACAGGCGCACTAGTTAAAAAAAAATTGGATACTAATGGCACACCTTGGGCCAGGTGCGCCATTAGTAGTTTCAACTCTAATGGCGTATTAGAAGGTGGTGCGCCATTAGTATATACTAATGGTGCACCGCTTGTCTGGTGCGCCATTAGTGTCAATCACATCTATAGCCCTTTTTCTAGTAGTGACAGTGGTTAGTTCTGCTCCTTTGGGCGATATAATTTAGAACAGGGAGGCAACTGGCCGGGTTGCAAAGTGGGCAATTGAGCTTGGTCCACATGGGTTGAAGTATATGCCTCGAACGACAATCAAATCTCAGGCGCTTGTTGACCTCATCAATGATTGTACTGAGTTACAGGCACCAGAGGATAAACCGGATAACACATACTGGACTATTCACTTTGATGGATCCAGGCAATTGGAGGGCTCGGGGGCTGGAGTTGTCCTTACTTCCCCTCGAGGTGATAAAATTCGTTATGTTCTCCGCTTAATGTTTCCTTGTACTAACAATGCAGCTGAGTACGAAGCACTACTCCACGGTCTCCGTGTAGCCAAGGAAATGAATTTAAGCCGGATACGATGCTTTGGAGATTCTGATCTAGTGGCCCAGCAAGTTTCGGGCACTTGGGATTCTAAGGATCCACTCACGGCGGCTTACAAACATGAGGTGGATATTGTGGCGGGTCACTTCAAAGGTTATCAGGTTGAGCACATTGACCGGCGCAAAAACGAGGCAGCAGATGCTTTAAGCCGGCTGGGATCTCAACGTAAACCGGTACCACCCAATACCTTTTTAGATATCTTGCATAACCCATGTGTTAAGTTGCCTATAGAGGAGGATTTAGATGTTCCTGATTCGGAGGCCCAGTTGGTAGCCGCTTTACATGTAATTCCGGATTGGACGGTTCCATATTTGGCGTATATAAACCGGGGCGAGCTACCAGCCGATGAGGTTCTAGCCAGACGAATAGTCCGCCGTTCAAAATCCATGGTTATTCACAATGGCGAGTTACACCACTGCAGTGTTTCGAGCGTATTCCAG
The DNA here is from genome assembly GCF_002162155.2 of Triticum dicoccoides. Classification (NCBI taxonomy): domain Eukaryota; kingdom Viridiplantae; phylum Streptophyta; class Magnoliopsida; order Poales; family Poaceae; genus Triticum; species Triticum dicoccoides. The sequence goes on from NC_041391.1 coordinate 63,156,546, forward strand.
CGTTGTGTTTCTCCTGAAGAAGGCCAAGAGATTCTACGTGAGATCCATGAAGGGGATTGTGGTCACCATGCTGGTTCAAAGTCCCTGGTGGCCAAAGCTTTTCGTCATGGGTTCTATTGGTTGACAACTCATGCTGATGCTGAGGATCTGGTAAAGCGGTGTGACGCTTTTCAAAAGTTTTCACGCCGAGCTCATGTTCCGGCTCAAGAGCTATGGATGATTACCATTACTTGGCCGTTTGCTACTTGGGGGCTTGATATGGTGGGACCTTTTAAGCAATCCAAGGATAAGAAGACCCACCTATTGGTGGCGGTTGACAAGTTCACTAAGTGGGTTGAAGCGGAGCTAGTAAGCAAGTGTGATGCGGCCACGGCGGTTCAGTTTATTAAAAAGATCATCTTCCGCTTTGGTTTTCCACACAGTATCATCACGGATAACGGCACAAACCTTTCTAAAGGTGAGATGGAGGACTTCTGTCAGAGAGAGCACATCCGGCTTGATATAGCATCTGTGGCACACCCCCAGTCTAATGGTCAAGCTGAGAGAGCCAATCAAGAAACCTTGAAGGGTATCAAGCCCCAGCTGATGGTTCCTTTAAAGCGGACGCCGGGTTGTTGGGTGGAAGAATTGCCTTCTGTGTTATGGAGCATCAACACCACCCCCAATAGATCAACGGGTTACACACCTTTCTTCATGGTTTATGGGGCAGAGGCGGTCCTCCCAAGTGATATTCGTCATGATTCGCCCTGGGTTGCCAATTATGTTGAAGCGAACAATGAGCAAGCACGCCAGGAGGCATTGGACCTGTTAGATGAAAAACGGGACATGGCTTTGGCTCGTTCGGCGGTTTATCAGCAAGACTTGCGGTGTTATCACAGCCGCAGGGTTAAAACAAGAACCTTTCAAGAAGGCGACTTGGTGCTCCGGCTCATCCAGGATTAGACCGATATGCACAAGTTATCCCCATCTTGGGAAGGGCCCTTTGTGGTCAGCAAGAATCTGCACAACGGATCATACTACCTCATTGACGTTCGAGACAACTCACGTAGTTTTGAGGAGGAGACCCGGCGGCCATGGAACATAGCTCTCCTTCGACCTTACTATACTTGAGCCGTAGGCTTCTCTTATGTACATATTTCGACAATGTATATATTATGATCAATATAATAAACCGGCATCCTTGCTATAAGCAGGGCCTCTGCCGTTTTTTCCAATATCTTTGATTACATGGGGGCTTCAGCTGACAAAGCGGAGTTCTGCCTGTTAAACCAACTTAGTGATATAACATCATAGGTATTGGTTTATTTCATATTTTAATAATTATTCAGCCTTGGTAATTGATACGTCTCCACCGTACCTATAATTTTTGATTGCTCCATGCTACTTTATTTACTGTTTTGGACTATATTGGGCTTTATTTTCCACTTTTATATTATTTTTGGGACTAACCTATTAACCGGAGGCCCAGCCCAGAATTGCTGTTTTTTTGCCTATTTCAGTATTTCGAAGAAACAGAATATCAAACGGAGTCCAAACGGAATGAAACCTTCGGGAACGTGATTTTCTCACCGAACATGATCTAGGAGACTTGGACCCTGCTCCAAGGAACAACCGAGGAGGTCACGAGGGTGGGGGGCGCCCCCCCTAGGGCGCGCCCCCTGCCTCGTGGGCCCCCTGTTGCTCCACCGACGTACTCCTTCCTCCTATATATACCTACATACCCCCGACAGATCAAATACGGAGCCAAAAACCTAATTCCACCGCCGCAACTTTCTGTATCCACGGGATCCCATCTTGGGGCCTGTTCCGAGCTCCGCCGGAGGGGGCATCTACCACAAAGGGCTTCTACATCAACACCATAGCCTCTCCGATGAAGTGTGAGTAGTTTACTTCAGACCTTCGGGTCCATAGCTAGTAGATAGATGGCTTCTTATCTCTTTTTGGATCTCAATACAATGTTCTCCCCCTCTCTTGTGGAGATATATTCGATGTAATCTTCTTTTTGCGGTGTGTTTGTTGAGACCGATGAATTGTGGGTTTATGATCCAGCTTATCTATGAATAATATTTGAATCTTCTCTGAATTCTTTTATGTATGATTGTGTTATCTTTGCAAGTCTCTTCGAATTATCTGTTTGGTTTGGCCAACTAGATTGGTAGTTCTTGCAATGGGAGAAGTGTTTAGCTTTGGGTTTGATCTTGCGGTGTCCTTACCCAGTGATAGAAAGGGTTGCAAGGCACGTATCGTATTGTTGCCATCGAGGATAACAAGATGGGGTTTTTATCATATTGCATGAATTTATCCCTCTACATCATGTCATCTTGCTTAAGGCGTTACTCTGTTTTTAACTTAATACTCTAGATGCATGCTGGATAGCGGTCGATGAGTGGAGTAATAGTAGTAGATGCAGAATCATTTCGATCTACTTGTCTCGGATGTGATGCCTATACACATGATTATACCTAGATATACTCATAATTATGCTCAATTCTGTCAATTGCTCAACAGTAATTTGTTCACCCACCGTAGAATACTTATGCTCTTGAGAGAATCCACTAGTGAAACCTATTGCCCCCGGGTCTATTCTCATCATATCAATCTGCATTTCTTTATTACTTGCTTTGTTTTTACTTTGCCTTTTACTTTTCACTTTCCATCTCTATATCAAAAATACCAAAAATATTATTTATCATCTCTATTACATCTCACCCTCGTAAGTGACCGTGAAGGGATTGACAACCCCTAATCGCGTTGGTTGCGAGTAGCTATCATTTTGTGTAGGTATGAGGGACTCGAGCGTGATCTCCTACTGGATTGATACCTTGGTTCTCAAAAACTGAGGGAAATACTTATGCTACTTTACTGCATCATCCTCTCCTCTTCGGGGAAATCCAACGCGGTGCTCAAGAGGTAGCAAGAAAACTTCTGGCGCCGTTGCCGGGGAGTTTGCGCAAAAGTCAACCATACCAAGTACCCATCACAATCCCTATCTCTCGCATTACATTATTTGCCTCTCGTTTTCCTCTCCCCCACTTCACCCTTGCCGTTTTATTCGCCCTCTCTTCCCAATCTCCTCCTCTCTTTCCCTTTCGCCTTTTTCTTGTTTGCCTTTTTGTTTGCTTGTGTGTTGGATTACTTGTTGCCATGACACAAGATAATACCAAGTTGTGTGATTTCTAGAATACCAATAATAATGATTTCCTTAGTACTCCGATTGCTCCTCTTAATAATAATGAGTCTTGTGAAATCAATACCGCTTTGCTGAATCTTGTTATGAAGGATCAATTCGCCGGCCTTCCTAGTGAAGATGCCGCTACTCATCTAAACAATTTTGTTGATTTGTGTGATATGAAAAAGAAGAAAGATACGGATAATAATATTGTCAAATTGAAGTTATTTCCGTTTTCACTTAGAGATCGTGCTAAAGCTTGGTTTTCGTCTTTGCCTTAAAAATAGTATTGATTCTTGGAACAAGTGCAAAGATGCTTTTATCTCTAAGTATTTTCCTCCCGCTAAGATCATCACTCTTAGGTACAATATTATGAATTTTAAACAACTTGATCATGAGCATGTTGCCCAATCTTGGGAAAGAATGAAATTGATGCTTCTCAATTGCCCTACTCATGGTTTGAATTTGTGGATGATCATACAAAATTTTTATGCCGGATTGAATTTTGCTTCTAGAAATCTTTTAGATTCGGCCGCGGGAGGCACATTTATGGAAATTACATTAGGAGATGCTACAAAATTACTTGATAATGTTATGGCTAATTATTCTCAATGGCATACTGAAAGATCTTCTAGTAAAAAAGTGCATGCTATAGAAGAAATCAATGTTTTGAGTGAAAAGATGGATGAACTTATGAAGATGTTTGATACTAAAAATACTTCTCTTGATCCCAATGATATGCCTTTATCTACTTTGATTGAGAATAATAATGAATCTATGGATGTGAATTTTTTTGGTAGGAATAGTTTTGGAAATAACGCGTATAGAGGGAATTTTAATCCTAGGCCTTATCCTAGTAATCCTTCTAATAATTATGGAAATTCCTACAACAACTCTTATGGAAATTTTAATAAGATGACCTCTGAATTTGAGAGTAGTGTTAAAGAGTTTATGAATTCACAAAAGAATTTTAATGCTTTGCTTGAAGAGAAATTGCTTAAAGTTGATGATTTGGCTAGGAAGTTGATAGAATTTCTCTGGAAATTGATTCTTTAAAGCTTAGATCTATTCCTCCTAAGCATGATATCAATGAGTCCCTCAAAGCCATGAGAATTTCCATTGATGAGTGCAAAGAAAGAACCGCTAGGATGCGTGCTTCCAAAGATGCTTTTATTAAAGCGTGTTCTTCCAATTCCAATGAAAATCAAGATGAAGATCTAAAAGTTATTGATGTGTCCCCTATTAAATCTTTGTTTTGCAATATGAATCTTGATGAAACTGAATATGATTTTCCTTTACCTAGATGGCGTTCTAAGAATTCAGAGTTTCTAGATCTTGATGATGAAATTGATGAAAGTGGGATTGAAAGAAATAAAATCCTAGATGTTGCTAACCCCACTATTTTGGATCTCAAGGAATTCAATTATGAAAATTTCTCTTTGATTGGTTGTATTTCCTTGTTGCAATCCATGCTAGATTCTCCTCATTCTTATAGTCAAAATAAGGCCTTTACCGAACACATTGTTGATGCCTTGATGCAATCTTATGAAGAAAAACTTGAGTTGAAAGTTTATATCCCTAGAAAACTCTATGATTAGTGGGAACCTACTATTAAAATTAAAATTAAAAATTATGAATTTCATGCTTTGTGTGATTTGGGTGCTAGTGTCTCCACTATTCTCAAAACTTTGTGAGATTTGCTAGATTTCTGTGACTTTGAAGATTGCTCTCTAAACTTGCATCTTGCGGATTCCACTATTAAAAAGCCTATGGGAAGAATTAATGATGTTCTTATTGTTGCAAATAGGAATTATGTGCCCGCAGATTTTATAGTCCTTGATATAGATTGCAATCCTTCATGTCCTATTATTCTTGGTAGACCTTTCCTTAGAACAATTGGTGCGATTATTGATATGAAGGAAGGGAATATTATATTCCAATTTCCCTTGAGAAAGGGTATGGAACACTTTCCTAGAAAGAAAATAAAATTACCATATGAATCTATCATGAGAGCCACTTATGGATTGCCTACCAAAGATGGCAAAACCTAGATCTATCCTTACTTTTATGCCTAGCTAGGGGCGTTAAACGATAGCGCTTGTTGGGAGGCAACCCAATTTTTTTTGTTGCTTCTATTTAGGAATAAATAATCCATCTAGCCTCTGGTCAGATGTGGTTTTATGTTTTAATTAGTGTTTGTGCCAAGTAGAACCTATAGGATAAGCTATGATGATAGTTGATTTGATTCTGCTGAAAAACAGAAACTTTGCGCTCACGAGAAATAATTCAATAAATCACAAAAACGTTATTTTGCATTGATTCGTTTTTCTTCTGATCAATAAACAAATTGTCCAGTACGTCCTATTTTGGTATAATTTTTAGAGTTCCAGAAGTTTGCGTTAGTTACAGATTTCTACAGACTGTTCTGTTTTTGACAGATTCTGTTTTTCGTGTGTTGTTTGCTTATTTCAATGCATCTATGGCTAATAAATTAGTTTATAAACCATAAGGAAGTTGGAATACAGTAGGTTTAACACCAATATAAATAAAGAATGAGTTCATTACAGTGCCTTAAAGTAGTCTTTTGTTTTCTTTCACTAACGGAGCTCACGAGATTTCTATTGAGTTTTGTGTTGTGAAGTTTTCAAGTTTTGGGTGAATTCTTTTGATGGATTATGGAACAAGGAGTTGCAAGAGCCTAAGAATGGGGATGCCCATGGCACCCCCAATATAATCCAAGGACACCAAAAAGTCAAAGCTTGGGTATGCCCCGGAAGGCATCCCCTCCTTCGTCTACTTCCATCGGTAATTTACTTGGAGCTATATTTTTATTCACCACATGTTATGTGTTTTGCTTGGAGCGTCTTGTATTATTTGCATCTTTGCTTGTTAGTTTACCACAATCATCCTTTCTGTACACACCTTTTGAGAGAGCCATACATGATTTCGAATTTGCTAGAATACTCTATGTGCTTCACTTATATCTTTTGAGCTTGATAGTTTTGCTCATAGTGCTTCACTTATACCTTTTTGAGCGTGATAATTTTTGCCCTAGTGCTTCACTTAGATATTTTAGAGCACGGTTGTGGATTTGTTTTAAAGAAACTATTGATCTCTCATGCTTCACTTAGATTATTTTGAGAGTCGTTAATAGCATGGTAATTTGTTTAAAGATAATATACTTGGTATTCAAGATATGTGAAACTTCCTTTTGAGTGCGTTGAATACTATGATAAGTTTGATGCTTGATAATTGTTTTGAGATATGGAGGTGATAATATCAAAGCAATGCTAGTTGGGGTGATTATAAATTTAAAGAATGCTTGTGTTGAATTTTGTGATTCCCGTAGCATGCACATATGGTGAACCGCTTTGTGATGAAATCGGAGCACAATTTTATTTATTGATTGTCTTCCTTATGAGTGGAGGTCGGGGACGAGCGATGGTCTTTTCCTACCAATCTATCCCCCTAGGACTATGCGTGTAGTGCTTTGGTTTTTGATGACTTCTAAATTTTTGCAACAAGTGCATGAGTTCTTTTGATTAATGTTGAGTCTATGGATTAGACGCACAATCACCCTTCCACCATTGCTAGCCTCTCTAATACCGTGCACTTTTCACTGGTATCATACACCCACCATATACCTTCCTCAAAACAGACACCATACCTACCTATCATGGCATTTCCATAGCCATTCCGAGATATATTGCCATGCAACTTTCCACCGTTCCGTTCATATGACACACATTACTTTTGTCATATTGCTTTTTGCATGAACATGTAGTTGACATTGTATTTGTGGCAAGGCCACCTTCGTAATTTTCATACATGTCGCTCTTGATTCATTGCATATCCCGGTACACCGCCGGAGGCATTCATATAGAGTCATATTTTGTTCTAAGTATTGAGTTGTAATTGTTGAGTTGTAAGAAAAATAAAAGTGTGATGATCATTATTATTGGAGCATTGTCCCAGTGAGGAAAGGATGATGGAGACTATGATTCCCCCATAAGTCGGGATGAGACTCCGTACGAAATATATATAAAAAAAGGAGTGGCCATAAAAAAAGGAGAAAAGGCCCAAATAAAAAAATGAGAGAAAAGGAGAGAAGGGACAATGCTACTATCCTTTTACCACACTTGTGCTTCAAAGTAGCACCATGATCTTCATGATAGAGAGTCTCGTATGTTGTCACTTTCATATACTAGTGGGAATTTTTAATTATAGAACTTGGCTTGTATATTCCAATGATGGGCTTCCTCAAAAGTGCCCTAGGTCTTCGTGAGCAAGCAAGTTGGATGCACACCCACTTAGTTTCTTTTGTTGAGCTTTCATATACTTATATCTCTAGTGCATCCGTTGCATAACAATCCCTACTCACTCACATTGATATCTATTAATGGGCATCTCCATAGCCCGTTGATACACCTAGTTGATGTGAGACTATCTTCTCCTTTTTTCTTCTCCACAACCACCATTCTATTCCACCTATAGTGCTATGTCCATGGCTCACGCTCATGTATTGCGTGAAAGTTGAAAAAGTTTGAGATTACTAAAGTATGAAACAATTGCTTGGCTTGTCATCGGGGTTGTGCATGATTAAATACTTTATGTGATGAAGATAGAGCTTAGCCAGACTATATGATTTTGTAGGGATAACTTTCTTTAGTCATGCTATTTTGAGAAGACATGATTGCTTTAATTAGTATGCTTGAAGTATTATTACTTTTATGTTAATATGAACTTTTGTCTTGAATCTTTCGGATCTGAATATTCCTACCACAATGAAGAAGATTTACATTGAAATTATGCCAAAGTATCACTCCACATCATTTTTTTATCATTTACCTACTCGAGGACGAGCAGGAATTAAGCTTGAGGATGCTTGATACGTCTCCAACGTATCTATAATTTTTTATTGCTCCATGCTACTTTATTTACTGTTTTGGACTATATTGGGCTTTATTTTCCACTTTTATATTATTTTTTGGACTAACCTATTAACCGGAGGCCCAGCCCAGAATTGCTGTTTTTTTTGCCTATTTCAGTATTTCGAAGAAACAGAATATCGAACGGAGTCCAAACGGAATGAAACCTTCGGGAACGTGATTTTCTCACCGAACGTGATCCAGGAGACTTGGACCCTGCTCCAAGGAACAACCGAGGAGGTCACGAGGGTGGGGGGCGCCCCCCCCCTCCTAGGGCGCGCCCCCTGCCTCGTGGGCCCCTTGTTGCTCCACCGACGTACTCCTTCCTCCTATATATACCTACGTACCACCGACAGATCAAATACAGAGCCAAAAACCTAATTCCACCGCCGCAACTTTCTGTATCCACGAGATCCCATCTTGGGGCCTGTTCCGGAGCTCCGCCGGAGGGGGCATCTACCATGGAGGGCGTCTACATCAACACCATAGTCTCTCCGATGAAGTGTGAGTAGTTTACTTCATACCTTTGGGTGCATAGCTAGTAGCTAGATGGCTTCTTCTCTCTTTTTGGATCTCAATACAATGTTCTCCCCCTCTCTGTTGGAGATCTATTTGATGTAATCTTCTTTTTGCGGTGTGTTTGTTGAGACCGATGAATTGTGGGTTTATGATCCAGCTTATCTATGAATAATATTTGAATCTTCTCTGAATTCTTTTATGTATGATTGAGTTATCTTTGCAAGTCTTTTCAAATTATCCGTTTGGTTTGGCCAACTAGATTGGTAGTTCTTGCAATGGGAGAAGTGTTTAGCTTTGGGTTCGATCTTGCGGTGTCCTTACCCAGTGACAGAAAGGGTTGCAAGGCACGTATTGTATTTTTGCCATCAAGGATAACAAGATGGGGTTTTTATCATATTGCATGAATTTATCCCTCTACATCATGTCATCTTGCTTAAGGCGTTACTCTGTTTTTAACTTAATACTCTAGATGCATGCTGGATAGCGGTCGATGAGTGGAGTAATAGTAGTAGATGCAGAATCGTTTTGATCTACTTGTCTCGTACGTGATGCCTATACACATGATTATACCTAGATATACTCATAATTATGCTCAATCCTGCCAATTGCTCAACAGTAGTTTGTTCACCCACCGTAGAATACTTATGCTCTTGAGAGAAGCCACTAGTGAAACCTATGGCCCCCGGGTCTATTCTCATCATATCAATCTCCATTGCTTTATTACTTGCTTAGTTTTTACTTTTCACTTTGCATCTCTATATCAAAAATACCAAAAATATTATTTATCATCTCTATTAGATCTCACCCTTGTAAGTGACCATGAAGGGATTGACAACCCCTAATTGCGTTGGTTGCGAGTAGCTATCGTTTTGTGTAGGTACGAGGGACTCGAGCGTGATCTCCTACTGGATTGATACCTTGGTTCTCAAAAACTGAGGGAAATACTTACGCTACTTTACTGCATCTGTTGGGGAACGTAGTAATTTCAAAAAAATTCCTACGCACACGCAAGATCATGGTGATGATATAGCAACGAGAGGGGAGAGTGTTCGTCCACGTACCCTCGTAGACCGTAAGCGGAAGCGAGCACAACGCGGTTGATGTAGTCGTACGTCTTCACGATCCGACCGATCCAAGCACCGAACGTACGGCACCTCCGAGTTAAGCACACGTTCAGCTCGATGACGATCCCCGGGCTCCGATCCAGCAAAGCTTCGGGGATGAGTTACATCAGCACGACGCCGTGGTGACGATGATGATGCTCTACCGGCGCAGGGCTTCGCCTAAACTCCGCGACGATATGACCGAGGTGGAATATGGTGGAGGGGGGCACCGCACACGGCTAAGGAACGATCCATAGATCAACTTGTGTTGTCGTGTCTAGAGGTGCCCCCCTGCCCCCGTATATAAAGGAGCAAGGGGGGAGGGGGCGGCCGGCCTAGAAGGGGCGCGCCAAGGGGAGTCCTACTCCCACCAGGAGTAGAACTCCCTCCTTCCTTGTTGGAGTAGGAGAAGGGGGGAAGAGGGGGAGAGGAGGAAGGAAAGGGGGGCCGCACCCCTTGTCCAATTCGGACCAGAGGGGGGCTGCGCGCCTCCTTCCTTTCGGCCTCTCTCCTCTATTCCCGTATGGCCCAATAAGGCCCATATACTCCCCGGCGAATTCCCGTAACTCTCCGGTACTCCGAAAAATACCCGAATCACTCGGAACCTTTCCGAACTCCGAATATAGTCGTCCAATATATCGATCTTTACGTCTCGACCATTTCGAGACTCCTTGTCATGTCCCCGATCTCATCCGGGACTCCGAACTCCTTCGGTATATCAAAACTCATAAACTCATAATATAACTGTCATCGAAACCTTAAGCGTGCGGACCCTACGGGTTCGAGAACTATGTAGACATGACCTAGAATTATTCTTGGTCAATAACCAGTAGCGGAACCTGGATGCCCATATTGGCTCCTACATATTGTACGAAGATCTTTATCGGTCAAACCGCATAACAACATAGGTTGTTCCTTTTGTCATCGGTATGTTACTTGCCCGAGATTCGATCGTCGGTACCTAATACCTAGTTCAATCTCGTCATTGGCAAGTCTCTTTACTCGTTACGTAATGCATCATCCCGTAACCAACTCATTGGTCACATTGCTTGCAAGGCTTATAGTGATGTGCATTACCGAGAGGGCCCAGAGATACCTCTCCGACAATCGAAGTGACAAAACCTAATCTCGAAATACGCCAACTCAACATGTACCTTCGGAGACACCTGTATTACTCCTTTATAATCACCCAGTTACGTTGTGACGTTTGGTAGTACCCAAAGTGTTCCTCCGGTAAACGTGAGTTGCATAATCTCATAGTTACAGAAACATGTATAATTCATGAAGAAAGCAATAGCAACATACTAAACGATCAAGTGCTAAGCTAACGGAATGGGTCAAGTCAATCACATCATTCTCCTAATGATGTGATCCCGTTAATCAAATGACAACTCTTTTGTCCATGGCTAGGAAACATAACCATCTTTGATAAACGAGCTAGTCAAGTAGAGGCATACTAGTGACATTATATTTGTCTATGTATTCACACATGTATTATGTTTCCGGTTAATACAATTCTAGCATGAATAATAAACATTTACCATGATATAAGGAAATAAATAATAACTTTATTATTGCCTCTAGGGCATATTTCCTTCAGTCTCCCACTTGCACTAGAGTCAATAATCTAGTTCACATCATCATGTGATTCAACACCAATAGTTCACATCGTCATGTGACCAACACCCAAAGGGTTTACTAGAGTCAATAATCTAGTTCACATCGCTATGTGATTAACACCCAAAGAGTACTAAGGTATGATCATGTTTTGCTCGTGAGAGAAGCTTAGTCAATGGGCCTGTCATATTCAGAGTCGTATGTATTTTGCAAATATTCTATGTCCACAATGCTCTGCATGGAGCTACTATAGCTAATTGCTCCCACTTTCAATATGTATCCAGATTGAGACTTAGAGTCATCTGGATTGGTGTAAAAGCTTGCATCGTTGTAACTTTTACGACGGGCTCTTTTATCACCTCCATAATCGAGAAACATCTCCTTAGTCCTCACTAAGGATATTCATGACCCATGTCCAGTGATCTACTTATTAGATCAAAATTGTATTCCTTTGCCAAACACAGAGCAAGGTATACAATAGGTCTGGTTCACAGCATAGCATACTTTATAGAACCTATGACTGAGGCATAGGGAATGACTTTTCATTCTCTTTCTATTTTCTGCAATGGTCTGGTCTTGAGTCTTACTCAACTTCACACCTTGTAACACAGGCAAGAACTCCTTCTTTGACTGTTCCATTTTGAACTATTTCAAAAATTTATCAAGGTATGTATTCATTGAAAAATCTTATCAAGCGTCTTGATCTATCTATATAGATCTTGATGCTCAATGTGTAAGTAGCTTCACTGAGGTCTTTCTTTGAAAAACTCCTTTCAAACACTCCCTTATGCTTTGCAGAATAATTATACATTATTTCCGATCAACAATATGTCATTCACATACACTTATCAGAAATGTTGTAGTGCTCCCACTCACTTTATTGTAAATATAGGCTTCTTCAAAAGTCTGTATAAAACCATATGCTTTGATCAACTCATCAAAGCATATATTCCAACTCCGAGATGCTTGCACCAGTCCATAGATGGATCGCTGGAGCTTGCACAATTTGTTAGCACCTTTAGGATTGACAAAACCTTCTGGTTGCATCATATACAACTCTTCTTTAAGAAAACCATTAAGGAATGCAATTTTGTTTATCCATTTGCCAGATTTCATAAAATGCGGCAATTGCTAACATGATTCAGACAAACTTAAGCATAGATACGAGTGAAAAACTCTCATCGTAGTCAACACCTTGAACTTGTCGAAAACCTTTTGCGACAATTCTAGCTTTGTAGATAGTAACACTATCAGCGTTCGTCTTCCTCTTGAAGATCCATTTAATCTCAATGTCTCACCGATCATTGGGCAAGTCAATCAAAGTCCATACTTTGTTTTCATACATGGATCTTATCTAAGATTTCATGGCCTCAAGCCATTTTGCGGAATCTGGGCTCACCATCGCTTCTTCATAGTTCGTAGGTTCATCATGGTCTAGTAACATGACTTCCAGAACATGATTACCGTACCACTCTGGTGCAGATCTCACTCTGGTTTACCTACGAGGTTCGGTAGTAACTTGATCTGAAGTTACATGATCATCATCATTAGCTTCCTCACTAATTGGTGTAGTTGTCACAGGAACAGATTTCTGTGATGAACTACTTTCCAATAGGTACAGTTACCGCATCAAGTTCTACTTTCCTCCCACTCACTTTCTTCGAGAGAAACTCCTTCTCTAAAAAGTTTCCGAATTTAGCAACAAAAGTCTTGCCTTCGGATCTGTGATAGAAGGTGTACCCAACAGTTTCTTTTGGGTATCCTATGAAGACACATTTCTCTGATTTGGGTTTGAGCTTATCAGGATGAAACTTTTTCACATAAGCATCGCAGCCCCAAACTTTAAGAAACGACAACTTTGGTTTCTTGCCAAACCACAGTTCATAAGGCGTCGTCTCAGCGGATTTAGATGGTGCCCAATATAACGTGAATGCAGCTGTCTTTAATGCATAACCCCAAAACGATAGTGGTAAATCGGTAAGAAACATCATAGATTTTACTATATCCAATAAAGTACAGTTATGACGTTTGGACGCACCATTATGCTGTGGTGTTCCAGGTGGCATGAGTTTGTGAAACTATTCCACATTGTTTTAATTGAAGACCAAACTCGTAACTCAAATATTTGTCTCTGCGATAAGATCGTAGAAACTTTATTTTCTTGTCACGATGATTTTCCACTTCACTCTGAAATTCTTTGAACTTTTCAAATGTTTCAGACTTATGTTCATCAAGTAGATATACCCATATCTGCTCAAATCATCTTGTGAAGGTCAGAAAATAACGATACTTGCCACGAGCATCAACACTCATTGGATCGCATACATCGGTATGTATTATTTCCAATAAGTCAGTAGCTTGTTCCATTGTTCCGGAGAACGGAGTTTTAGTCATCTTGCCCAAAAGGCACGGTTCGCAAGTATCAAATGATTCATAACCAAGTGATTCCGAAAATCCATCTTTATGGAGTTTCTTCATGCGCTTTACACCGATATGACCCAAACGGCAGTGCCACAAATAAGTTGCACTATCATTATTAACTTTGCATCTTTTGGCTTCAATATTATGAAAATGTGTATCACTACGATCGAGATCCAACAAACTATTTTCATTGGGTGTATGACCATTGAAGGTTTTATTCATGTAAACAGAACAACAATTATTCTTTTACTTAAATGAATAACCGTATTGCAATAAACATGATCAAATCATATTCATGCTCAACGCAAACACCAAATAACACTTATTTAGTTTCAACACTAATCCCGAAAGTATAGGGAGTGTGCGATGATGATCATATCAATCTTGGAACTACTTCCAACACTCATCGTCACTTCACCCTCAACTAGTCTCTGTTTATTCTGTAACTCCTGTTTCGAGTTACTCATTTTTAGCAACCGAACAAGTATCAAATACTCAGGGGCTACTATAAACACTAGTAAGGTACACATCAATAACCTGTATATCAAATATACCATTGTTCACTTTTCCATCCTTCTTATCCACCAAATATTCAGGGCATTTCCACTTCCAGTGACCATTTCCTTTGCAGTATAATCATTCAGTTTCAGGCTTTGGTCCAGCTTTGGGCTTCTTTGCGGGAGTGACAACTTGCTTGTCATTCTACTTGAAGTTTCCCTTTCTTTCCCTTGCCCTTTTCTTGAAACTAGTGATCTTATCAACCATCAACACTTGATGCTCTTTCTTGATTTCTACCTTCGTCGATTTCAACATCACGAAGAGCTCGGGAATCGTTTTCGTCATCCCTTGCATACTGTAGTTCATCACAAAGTTCTACTAACTTGGTGATGGTGACTAGAGAACTCTATCAATCACTATCTTATCTGGAAGATTAACTCCCACTTGATTCAAGCGATTGTAGTACCCAGACAATATGAGCACATGCTCACTAGTTGAGCAATTCTCCTCCATCTTTTAGCTATAGAACTTGTTGGAGACTTCATATCTCTCAACTCGGGTATTTGCTGGAAATATTAACTTCAATTCCTGGAACATCTCATATGGTCCATGACGTTCTAAACGTCTTTGAAGTCCCGATTCTAAGCCGTTAAGCATGGTGCACTAAACTATCGAGTAGTCATCATATTGAGCTAGTCAAACATTCATAACGTCTGCATCTGCTCCTGCAATAGGTCTGTCACCTAGTGGTGCATTAAGGACATAATTCTTCTGTGCAGCAATAAGGATAAACCTCAGATCACGGATCTAATCCGCATCATTGCTACTAACATTTTTCAACACAGTTTTCTCTAGGAACATATCAAAATAAACATATGAAAGCAACAATGCAAGCTATTGATCTACAACATAATTTGCAAAATACTACCAGGTACTAAGTTCATGATAAATTTAAGTTCAATTAATCATATTACTTAAGAACTCCCACTTAGACAGACATCTCTCTAGTCATCTAAGTGATCACGTGATCCAAATCAACTAAACCATGTCCTATCATCACGTGAGATGGAGTAGTTTCAATGGTGAACATCACTATGTTGATCATATCTACTATATGATTCACGCTCGACCTTTCGGTCTCCGTGTTCCGAGGCCATATCTGTATATGCTAGGCTCGTCAAGTATGACATGAGTATTCCGCGTGTGCAACTATTTTGCACCCGTTGTATTTGAACGTAGAGCCTATCACACCCGATCATCACGTGGTGTCTCAGCACGAAGAACTTTCGCAACGGTGCATACTCAGGGAGAACACTTCTTGATTATTAGTGAGAGATCATCTTAAAATGCTACCGTCAATTAAAGCAAGATAAGATGCATAAAGGATAAACATCACATGCAATCAATATAAGTGATATGATATGGCCATCATCATCTTGTGCTTGTGATCTCCATCTTCGAAGCACCGTTGTGATCACCATCGTCACCGGCGCGACACCATGATCTCCATCGTAGCACCGTTGTCGTTACGCCATCTATTGCTTCTACGACTATTGCTACCGCTTAGAGATAAAGTAAAGCAATTACAGGGCGTTTGCATTTCATACAATAAAGCGACAACCATATGGCTCCTGCCAGTTGGCGATAACTTCGGTTACAAAACATGATCATCTCATACAATAAAATATAGTATCACGTCTTGACCATATCACATCACAACATGCCCTGCAAAAACAAGTTAGACATCCTCTACTTTGTTGTTGCAAATTTTACGTGGCTGCTACGGGCTTTAGCAAGAACCGTTCTTACCTACGCATAAAAACCACAACGATAGTTCGTCAAGTTGGTGCTGTTTTAACCTTCGCAAGGACCGGGCGTAGCCACACTTGATTCAGCTAAAGTGAGAGAGACAGACACCCGCCAGCCACCTTTAAGCACGAGTGCTCGCAACGGTGAAACCAGTCTCGCGTAAGCGTACGCGTAATGTCGGTCTGGGCCGCTTCATCTCACAATACCGCTGAACCAAAGTATGACATGCTGGTAAGCAGTATGACTTGTATCGCCCACAACTCACTTGTGTTCTACTCGTGCATATAACATCAAGCATAAAACCTAGGCTCTGATACCACTGTTGGGGAACGTAGTAATTTTAAAAAAATTCCTACGCACACGCAAGATCATGATGATGATATAGCAACGAGAGGGGAGAGTGTTCGTCCACGTACCCTCGTAGACCGTAAGCGGAAGCGTTAGCACAACGCAGTTGATGTAGTCGTACGTCTTCATGATCCGACCGATCCAAGCACCGAACGTACGGCACCTCCGAGTTCAGCACACGTTCAGCTCGATGACGATCCCCGGGCTCCGATCCAGCAAAGCTTCGAGGATGAGTTCCGTCAGCACGACGGCGTGGTGACGATGATGATGCTCTACCGGCGCAGGGCTTCGCCTAAACTCCGCGACGATATGACCGAGTTGGAATATGGTGGAGGGGGGCACCGCAAACGGCTAAGGAACGATCCGTAGATCAACTTGTGTTGTCGTGTCTAGAGGTGCCCCCCTGCCCCCGTATATAAAGGAGCAAGGGGGAGGGGCGGCCGGCCTAGAAGGGGCGCGCCAAGGGGAGTCCTACTCCCACCGGGAGTAGAACTCCCTCCTTCCTTGTTGGAGTAGGAGAAGGGGGGAAGAGGGGGAGAGGAGGAAGGAAAGGGGGGCCGCACCCCTTGTCCAATTCGGACCAGAGGGGGGCTGCGCGCCTCCTTCCTTTCGGCCTCTCTCCTCTATTCCCGTATGGCCCAATAAGGCCCATATACTCCCTGGCGAATTCGCGTAACTCTCCGGTACTCCGAAAAATACCCGAATCACTCGGAACCTTTCCGAACTCCGAATAAGTCGTCCAATATATCGATCTTTACGTCTCGACCATTTCGAGACTCCTCGTCATGTCCCCGATCTCATCCGGGAATCTGAACTCCTTCGGTACATCAAAACTCATAAACTCATAATATAACTGTCATCGAAACCTTAAGCGTGCGGACCCTACGGGTTCGAGAACTATGTAGACATGACCTAGAATTATTCTTGGTCAATAACCAATAGCGGAACCTGGATGCCCATATTGGCTCCTACATATTCTACGAAGATCTTTATCGGTCAAACCGCATAACAACATACGTTGTTCCTTTGTCATTGGTATGTTACTTGCCTGAGATTCGATCGTCGGTATCTAATACCTAGTTCAATCTCGTCATTGGCAAGTCTCTTTACTCGTTACGTAATGCATCATCCCGTAACCAACTCATTGGTCACATTGCTTGCAAGGCTTATAGTGATGTGCATTACCGAGAGGGCCCAGAGATACCTCTCCGACAATCGGACTGACAAAACCTAATCTCGAAATACGCCAACTCAACATGTACCTTCAGAGACACCTGTAGTACTCCTTTATAATCACCCAGTTACGTTGTGACGTTTGATAGTACCCAAAGTGTTCCTCCGGTAAACGTGAGTTGCATAATCTCATAGTTACACGAACATGTATAAGTCATGAAGAAAGCAATAGCAACATACTAAACGATCAAGTGCTAAGCTAACGGAATGGGTCAAGTCAATCACATCATTCTCCTAATGATGTGATCCCGTTAATCAAATGACAACTCTTTTGTCCATGGCTAGGAAACATAACCATCTTTGATAAACGAGCTAGTCAAGTAGAGGCATACTAGTGACATTATATTTGTCTATGTATTCACACATGTATTATGTTTCCGGTTAATACAATTCTAGCATGAATAATAAACATTTACCATGATATAAGGAAATAAATAATAACTTTATTATTGCCTCTAGGGCATATTTCCTTCAGCATCATCCTCTCCTCTTCGGGGAAATCCAACGCAGTGCTTAACAGGTAGCAGTAATCAACCAGGCTTTGCCTTGGGCATTGTGACCCGTCCGGCGGTAAACCGCCCGTACAATTTTTTGTATGCAGACATCACGATCGCATGAAATTATCAAAGTATAATCAAGCACAGCAAATATCATGGCGGATCACAAAGGTATGCATCAGTACCACAGATCAAAGTATTTTAACTAGCCTATTACAAGGCGCTTTGAGGACCAAAATAATGATTGTTTTTACAAAACAAAGTCTGTGACAATAACCAGATTGCCGGATCAAGATTCATCGCCGGGTTGACGTGATGTTGATGGATCTTCAGGCGTCGGTTAAACCTCCTCCTCTCCACCCAGTGGCTGGAAGTCAATGGTGGTCCAGTCAATCTGGGTTAAAGCTTGAAAGACAACCTCTTCACTTATAAGATTTGACGATTCAACGTCAGGAGCATAAGTGTGCTTACGAATTGGCGGAATAAGATTCTGCACTTCCTTCACAACAGTGTCAACTCGATGGTTGTTGGCATCATAGAAGGACCGATGTGAAGTCAAATTCACCTCTTCAGTCAACTGACTTGCTACCGGACGCATATCCTTAGTCAGGGCCTTGAGGGCTTCATTATCGAATGCTGATCCGTTTTCTTGTTCATCCGGATAGCCCTTGGCGATATCAACTGGATCCAGGTCAGCTATCCATGATTTGGCATGAGTCAGCGCTAGCAAAGCGCCCGCTCTGGCAGCCGATCGCTTCAACTCCTCTATCTAAGCAGGAGTCATTGAGAGCCTGGCCAAGGTATCCTTGATCAAGGTGGGTGCCGGTTTGTTGTACGAAGCTGCAGAGATAACTCGTTGTGCACCAGTATACAATTGCTCAATCAATGTGTATGCTGCCTTCAACTTCATCCGCATATCAGCGCCTAGATGAGCAATGCGATTACTTGAAATGGTTTTGAAACTTAAAATGTTAAACCGGCAGAGTCGAAGATACTTCAGAACAGGATATTATAAAGTACTTACCAAAAACTGCAGTTGTCATGGCGTTCACTTGATGTTTCAGGCCAGTCAGCTCTTCCTCCACCGGTTTAAGAGCTGCTTCGGCGTCTTCAGCCCGCTTCAACAAAGTAGCCCTTTCGGTTTCCCAGTTGGTGTGCTCAGTTTTGAAGCCATCTTTCAGTTGTTCCATGGCTGTCAAAGCGCCCTTTAGCTCCTCTTTGGCTTTAGAGGTCTCTTCTTGCTGGGACTTGATGTTTTCTTGCTGGGACTTGATGTTTTCTTCTGGCTGTCAATGGAAACTATCAATCTGCAAAAATCAAAAGAGGAAGCTGTTAAAATTTCTCTCAAAGTCCCAAGCACATAACAAGTTATACACTTGGCACTTGGGGGCTAATGCGGATTGCTTCTTAAAACAGAGATCTTAAAATCCCAAGGCTCAAAACAAAGTATTAAGCTTGGCACTTGGGGGCTAATGCATTATTGATCTGTTAAGTACACAGTAAAGACATTTAATAAGGACAGAAAGTCCCGGTTCATCTTATTAAGGTAAACTAGCCCTTGGAGGCTACTTTGTTCAAATGTTCTTGCTCTTTAAAGTCCCGGTTCATCTTGCTCAGATAAACTGGCCCTTGGGGACTATTCAGTTGAAGTATTCTTAAATATTACAAGACCCGGTTTGTCTTCAAGAGATAAACCGGCCCTTGGGGGCTACAATAGGAGTTGATATGCATTACAAGAAAATTTAAAGTGTTTTGAAAATTACCTCATAGCGTTCCTTCATTAAGTTCACCAAACCGTCCTCATAATCCTGGCTTGTGTATAAGCGGTTTAAGTATCCGGAATGGAGCTCGTTGGCACCAAGGTTCATGAAGCTGGATAAATCTGCCTTCCCTTTCCCCTTCCCCATAGCAGCAAATTCCTCCTTGGCAGTGTGCTTTGACAAGGCAACTGGATTTCCAGGGGTAGTGAAACCATGACCAGTGATAACAACATCATCATCGCCACCTTTTGAGGGGGTTGGAGGATTGACAGTATCCCTGGCTGGGCTTGGCACGTCGTCGCCCATGGCTGGGCTTGGAGGATCAGCATGCGGACTGGCCGGATTGACTTATGGCGCTTCAACATATCTATCCTGACTTTAAGGTACAGGATCATCAATGGCAATGTCAGCTTCTTTGTCAGCGCCTTCTGAAATTATGTCCGGTTCAACTTCTTCAGTAGGGATAGTGGTCTTTGCTTTCTTGCTCAAACGAGCTTTGGCGCTGTGATATTAAAACAAGAGGTCAGTTGGTAAACCGGTGCAAGAAGACAAAGTTAAAGACAGTATCCTTACCCAGGGACGGTCTTGAGGGGACGCATTTGAGTGGTTGATGAACCGCCAGATGATGAATTGGAAGACACCTGGTAATTTGGATCAGACGGATTAAGTGGGTATCGGAAGCAACCCTTCAAGGGATAAATTTTTTTGGGAGAACAAGAAACCTCTGGACGACGCTTCCGGGTTGGTGTATCCGGTAAACCGGAGGAAGTGACTTGCTGACCACTGTGCCGGGTTGTGCGATGACCTTCAGTTTGCTGTGTCTTCAAAGAAAATTGCGGATCCAAATGAGCAAGAGGGTGAGAGCGTTTTACTTTCTGAACAGCAGGGCGAAATCTTTGAACCGGCACAAGGTCAGAATCGGAGGAAAGAGAGATTATCTCTACATGGTCCGCACGGCTGGCCTCCGCGTCATCCTGGGAATAGTCATTGTCAATAAGGCATATGAAAAATGAACCAAGGGAGTCAAGTTCTACCTCTGGATCCGACTCTTCAGCATCTTCAGGCGGATCAGAAGACTCGGCGGTTTTCTTCTTGGCCGTTTTCTTTATGACTTTGCTTTTTGGACGACGAGCCCTCATCAGTTTGTCTGAAGTTTTTCTCTTCCAGAAAGAATCTTTGGCCTGTAAAAACAAACAAGGGTTTATCAGAATAATGTTAACGCGGAGATGGATCAATAAAGGTAAAAAAAGGGGGATTTCTTACGGCTGGCGGTTTGTTGGAGGCATAAAAAGGAGCCAATCCGCTCTTGCTGCATTGAGCGATCGGTTCATCCAACATCTTCTTCACGGCTTCAGTAACTTCCTCGTTAGTCTTTTCTATCTCATGAGACCATTGAGGGTCTCTAACGTTGCCGGTATACTCATACATCAAACCAGAGCGACGGCTTAAGGGAAGGATACCCCATGAAACCCAGCATCGAACAAGGTCGATATCGGTTAAGCCATTGGCTAGAAGGGCCCGGAGCTTAGAAAGTTGAGGTGCGTAAGATTCTCGTTCTTTGGCTGTGAGCCATGAGGGCAGAGGATGGTTGTTGCTGAGCCGGTGAGCACGGTAACCCGGCAGAGGGGTTTCATCAGCAAGTGCAGTGTTCAGACAGTAAAACCAGGTTTGATTCCAATCCTTTGGATGGCTGTGGTGTTTTGCATGAGGGAAGTCAACTTCTTTCCTTTTCTGAATTGGTACGCCGCCAAGTTCAGTGTTGGGGCCGTCAGAGAATTCGGTTCGGCGATTTAAATGAAAAAAGTCTCTAAAGAGCTCAACAGTTGGTTCTTCCTGAAGGTAAACTTCGCAGAACACTTGAAAGTTACATATATTGGACACAGAATTTGGTCCAATGTCTTGAGGATGGAGTTGGAAGCTGGCAAGCACATCCCGGAAAAACTTTGAACCGGGAGGGCTAAAACCCCGGTCTAGATGTTGCATGAACACAATCACTTCCCCAGCTTGAGGTACTGGAGGGCACTCAGGGCCAGGAACTCGCCAATGGAGGACATCTTTCTTGGCCAAAGCACCAGTCAAAACATATCCATTGAGCTACGTTTCGGTGATCCGAGAAGGAACCCAGTTGCATGCGGCGAATTGCTTGGTCATATTGGAAAGTAAACTGAAAAAAGCACGAAGGCGGTTTACAATTCAAAGTTGATGTATACCAACCAGAGTTAAACCGGGTAATTATGCATGTTAAACCGACTATTGCTACTCAAGTTAGATGGCGGTTTAAGTGAGGGCTAATGGTACCAGGCGGATTATGATTTTCTACAAGTTAAACCGCCTATGAGGGAAGCAACAGAGCTGAAATTTGCTAAGTGTTATAGAAACAAGTTTCACACATTGATGATATAATTTTGGATCTACCGTGATTCAGTAAAGAAAACTTTCTGCATCCTACAATGGCGTTAAGCATAACAGAGAAGGTCCAGACGGGATTTTTTCAGAAACAGCAAGATACTACAGTATGGCAGATTAAAACTATGGATCTAGCCGCAAAAGGAAACTATCAAACTTAGCTAAGTTCAGTAAAAAGGCCAAGGGAAAGGCAGAGAAGCACTGACGAACACAGATGAACACAAATGAACAGGACGCCCTAATGGAGATCTAGGGTTAAGGGAAGAAAACTCACCGGGTTCTCAGAAGCAGCGGAGGAGAGTGCGGATCTCTGGAGCGTTTCAGGTTGATGCAGCGGCCTGGTCGGTGCAGAGATGAAGGTCGACGGCGGCGGCGGTGCTTGAGTTCGTCGGGTCGCGAGGAGGAAGACGAGGCGAAGAGGCAAGGGGAGAGAATGGAAAGACCCCCCAGCCTTATTTATAAAGAAAGGGGATAAGTGGCAGGCACAAGAATCGAGGAGCCTAAAGTGGCAAAAGAGGGCGCGGCTATCGCCTCGATTTTCGGGATACCATTAATGAAGGGAATCTTTTTAATAATTTTATATAGAGATGACGTCATGATGATCCGCTGCTGTATTCAGAGGATGACGTCACGGCGGTTTAACAAAGTTTACAGGAGAAGACATCGTGGCGGTTTACAAAAAGTGTAAGAAGATGTTCACGGAGTTTTTCTAAGTATTGAAGATTGACATGAACTGGTTCAAATCAATCTGGGGCCTAATTTGGGGATATAACTACTGAGTGTAAACCGCCTAGGAGGGGCCGGTTCACCTTCAACTACACTGAAGCCCATGAAGACCTGGAAGATGGCGCTTTACTGATGAAGCTAGAGGCCCAAAGCCCAAAGGAGGATTAGGGCCCATAGTGGTAAACCGCCATAGTTGTATAATTTGTATTGTAAGTTAGGGAGGTAGAGACCGAGCCGGACACTTGTATGAGCCGGCCTCAGAACTCTGTAAACCGGCCGGGCGTCAACCCACGTATATAAAGGGACGACCCGGCGGTGGTTCAGGGACAAAAAACAACAACTCGAAAGCCAGGCATAGCGTGTTTGCTCCCTGGTAATCGAAACCCCAATAATCCCATCACAACTAGACGTAGGCTTTTACCTTCATCGTAAGGGGCCGAACTAGTATAAAACTCCCGTGTCCTTTGTCCGGTTTAACCCCTTTAAGCTAACCCCTTGTGATGGCTCCACGACTAAGTCCTTTCACAAGGACATCTGACGTGATATTTCCACGACACCCACCATGTGCATATCTCGAAAAATGATATCTTGTGATGTGTGGCATCGAGTATAGGTTCGGCAGAACCATGGTCCTGCACAATATTATCGGATCTTCACCGCTTCCTCGCCAGCCCTTTTGCCCTTCCGGTCGCCGGCGCAGCTGTAGGAGTCCGTGGCAGGAGGGTGGTGGTGCATACCAAAGATTGGCTCGATCCACAACATATACATGCTATGTTTGTGGTGATTTTGAATCAAACATTGTGTTTGAAGTAATGTCTTTTGGGTGAACTTCGCATGTTTAAATATGAAAAACATGGTGATGAACTTTATATTATGACGATTATTGCTATACATGCTTTTATTTGAATGATTTTAAGATACGTATTGTCTAGTGTTTGAAGTTGGTGTGGCTAGCACGCAAAATTGAGACAATTTTATGTTTACTCCACTAACTTTTAGGGAATTGGTCAGGTGCGGCCACCGTTAGTGGAGTAAAATTTTACTCCACTAACTTTGCTCGGACGTTTACTCCCTTAAGTTTTAGGGGATCGGTTAGAAATGCCCCAATAGGCTACCAGAGAATGGCCCTTTGCAATTGCTTTGATCCTATTGCATGGACAGGTCTGTATGTGCTCATCACAATGTCAGTAGTTGCTATAAATTGGTGGCTTCAACTCACCCAGCAAGATCAACATGACAGTTGCCTGATCGCTCTTGAGTTTATCATGATCAAGCTCCAGTGGTGAGTATTTTCAACCAATTCATTATCTGAATTTTTGGCCTGGTAGGGAAGAATGGAAGTCCGAGAGCCTGTTTTGATTGCAGTCCTTGCCTGCCCTGCCAATTTTTCGGTCGTTGACTGCTACCGCGGCCTTCTTTTGGATTAGCGCTGATGAATCGCAACCATGCCAATTTTTCGGTTGGCCTGTTCAGATTTTCCGCCCACGTGTTGGCAAGATTGTGGCAGCTTAAACCTTCGTCAAAATTTTGGCAAGCCTATTTTGGCGGAGCGGGTTGGGGCATCATCCAAACAGCCCCTGAAACTTGGAATAGGTCTGTCATATAAGCTTACTCATGTCGTTGTTCCGGTTCAAATTTTCTCCCCTGCTCGTGTAACCAGAGCCATGGCGGTTAAGGCCGCGGCAGCGACGACCGTATGGTGCCATCCTCTTCCGCTCATGTAATTAGAATGATACATAGCGGGTTCTGGTCTGGCGGCGTTGGTGGCCGGGGCACGGTGCCTAGATGGCAACTGCCTGGCAGAGCTGACTTAGATTTTTTTTTCCAAAAGGGGTTTTGCCCCGGCCTCTGCACTAGAGCTGACTTAGATGGATGGCGTGCCACCCATTGCATCCAAGATCCAACCACCACCATCACTCAGCTTCCATCACACCAACGGCCATGGGATCTTCTACTTTGTTTTCTGTGTATATTATGCAAACTGTATCATAGTGTTTCTACAGCTGAATTGATTGAATTGTTATGTTCATAAATGGCGCATGCTTATGGTATCATGCAAAATTTGGACCTATTCCCTTGGGAAATGGCGCGTTCATTTTTGCACCTTTCCTCACATGTCGTGATAGGGATAATAATATGTAAAAAAAATAAATTGAAGTGATTCACTCCGGCTCCCGGCTACCCTTCTGTTTTGTATAGTGTTTACTAAATTTCTCATTGCAATCATTAACCAATACTTCAAGTGGGGAATTTACTCGTATTAGTTTACAGAGGGAGTAAAATCCTATCCAGTGACATATTTATGCGCTTCCTCCGATCCATATCATATCATTAGTCGTTGTTTTAGTACAATATATCATCACTTAGAAAAACAGATCGACGAGGTTTGGACAAGATGCGGGCCGACGTCGGTTTCAGTACGCGCGTAACCTTTTGTCGGATTCTATTGGAATGACCTGGCTCACGGGTGGACAGGCTCGACAGTCGACACGCCACTTGCTTGGTTCCGTAGGGCAGCAGCAAGTGCTTGTTACGTTGTTCACTCTTTCTGTTCATGCAGTTGCGTTAGTTTATGCAAATGGTTGTACGAGTATATATATATATATACACTTGCAGCGGAAAGTTAGAAATCGTCATGCTGGAAACGGAAAGCTCTTGGATGAAAGTAGGAGTAGGTCAATTAGAATGCATGAGCCACCAAAGAGTAGTACTACTACTCTCTTTTTTTTGCGAAAAAGAGTAGTACTACTACTAGTAAAGTAGTACTCTTTCAAAAAACCGAAACGAGCGAACCAAGTTATGATTGAATGGCTAGAGTGATTGTGGTATCCCCAGTTTATTTGGGTTCAAGTCCTGATGCTCACATTTATTTTTGGATTTATTTCAGAATTTTCGGTGACGCGCATTCAGTGGGAGGAGACGTTCCCGTCGACGACGAGATGACTACGGTGACTTCGTAAATTTCAAGATGATATGTCGGCTCAGTCTTTCAAAAATGTTCATAGGACAAGGTATGCGTGTGTGCGTTCATAGAGATAAGTATATGCGCGTGTATATGAGCGCTTGCGGATAACAGAAGAAAAAAAGCTGAAACGATAATCACGTGAACCTGCCATCAAACAAAGGAGCGAAAACAAGGAGCGCTGCTATCTCGCTCACGAAGGAGCGTTTCCGGAAAACAAGATAAAAAAGATTCCGTGACAGAGGGAAAAAGACACCCCGTAAGCCTGAGAAATGGGAAGCTCCGACCTTGTTGGATCTACCGCGGCTCGCGAGGCCCACGGCGATGATTGGTCGCCAATTAGCCTCCGCGTAAGTGCATTGCTCTCTGACAAGCATAGTTTCGTTTGCAGGTCGGCAAACGGCGCGGTCGAAACGAACAAGCGCAGGCAGGGTCGCTGCCTCACAGCCTACACGCCTGTTTCTGGCCTTTGCTCAAACAGTAACTAAACTCCGAGGAGAGAAGTGGCCAAGCCACTTGCTGAAGACTGGCAAACAGTACCACCTTGTGCTGGTGGGCATGTGCAACTGCATGCTTTGTTTGCGGGACTGGCCCCCACCTAATCCGCAACGCCCACATGAATCAATGATCAACCAATGGTTGCCACAATTCCACCGGGGCTGATCAAGCCCAAATTGCCACGTCGATGTGATATTTTCTAGTGCCAAAGTTGATGTGATCTGACCTGACCTATAAGCTTCCGTCTAACTTTTTCCTCTGTGCCATGATGGTGGCAGATGTCCTTTAGGGCATGTACAATGGTGGCATATGGATACATATGCCCCATAACAAAAAATAATTTAAGGCATCTACATTTTTTTTTTCAATGCAAGCTATCATTAGTGGGCCTCATTAAAAGATAGAAAATAAAGATTTTAGTACACATGCATCTCTATTTTTCACTCCAACCTTTTCAGCTTTTGTCACCGGACCACATTTTTTCTCTTCAAGCATCCGCCTCCTGGAGAGGATCCCGCTTCCCTATCCGAACCTACTTTACGTCATATCCGATCCTACATGGTATGCGAGGCATCACCTTGAGGCTATGCATTGTACATGCCCTTATCTCCCCCGTAAGCTGGTGACCCCCGCATCTACCTTTTTTCTATTCTTGTCCTCTGTTGAGAACCCTCTGGATTTTGGTCAATTATAGACCGGGCATCAATAAAACGTGACTCTTGTCTAAAGAGGAAAAAAAACAAAGACATAGGAAAAGTGTAGTAAGTGATACAAATATATAATATGCATTGGATGTCATAGGCTACAAAGAAAAGGCAGCAATAAAAGGTGTCTTTTGTCTAAATAAATAGGAAGATGTATGAAAGTTTAATTCAAAAATTAGACTATATTTTTCGTCTGTTTTTTAGATTCAAAACGTTATTCAGTGTTACACCATAAAAGTCTGCAATATTTATGTATATTCCTCTCGTTTGATGTAAAATCGGACGGACGCGGCAACCCACCCATCATGGTCTAGTAGTACGTGCTCGAATTATACAGAGTAGTGCCGCTTTAAGTATGCGTGTTATCTTTTGTCGGGTTATGTTTGGAATCGCCTGGCTCACTAGTGGACAGATCCAACATGCAACTTTTTTCTAGGAAAAACATTCTGCTCCGTGCTAAAGTCGTACTAAAACTACGACAATTAATTTGGATCAAAGAGAGTATTAAGTATTCAAAGATTGGGATCTTGTCCCCAATTACATGCAAAACACAATCCTCTGGGGCATGGTGTCGTGGTTCTAAGTCTGACAGTAGAATAGAGGGTAGGTATGGAGAGGCAAGATCCTAGCTATGGAGCAGTTGTGCACACAAGTGTTTTACGAGTTCAGGCCCTTCTCGGAGGAAGTAACAGCCCTGCGTCTCGGAGCTCGGAGGCAGTCGACTGGATTATATATGTGAGAGTTACAGGGGTGCGAACCCTTCTACCAGTGGAGGGGGGTGGCTTATATAGAGGACGCCAGGACCCCGGCCAACCCACGTAGCGGAGGGTTAAAGTACATTAAGGTCTGGCGTTACTGGTAACGCCTTACATAAAGTGTCATCATGACCATAAAGACTACTTAATTACAGACCGTTTGGATTCAGAGTAGATCTTGAACTCCTGGTGGTCGAGTGAGTCTTCTTGGTCGAGTGTCTTCAGGTTCGTCGAGTGTCTTCTAGTCCGTCGAGTGGAGTTCCTCTTGGTCGACTGGAAGACGACTTCTTCTAAAGGATGTCCTTGGGGAGGGTACCTTGGACAGGTTCATGACCCTACCCTAGGTACATGACTTCATCAATAGCCCCCGAATGGATCGAGGTTTGAGTGAGGAAGGAGTTGGCAATCTTTTCGACCTGCTTTCTGGTGCTGTAAAGGTGTTTTGCTCTGGATCAATGACTTTCAAGTGAGGGTGTCAACTTTCGTTCAGTCGCCTTGATCCATTCTTTATATCTGTCGAGTGAACTTTATGAACTTAGAGATTTCCGAGCGACGGATCACAGGAGATCTTCCGTCTGACAAGTTGCCCTGTGGTTAGCGGATTTAGTGGGATCCGAATTTTGGGAAGCGCGCGAAGCGGAGAAGACCGCGGTACTCGGATGGGATAAGGTAGGGACGCCTCGATTCCCGCGCCGCCTTTTTCGCCACGTATCGCCTGCGCGACTGTTTCGGGATTTGACAGGATTGCCTGGGCCTACCTGTCGGCCACTCGGAAGTGACTCCATATAAGGAACCTGGCGGAGGTTTTTTGAACAGTGCCCCCTCATTTTCCCCTTCCTCGTCTCCAGATTTATCCGTTGCGCCCACCAACTGCCCAGCATCGCTGCTCCGTTCCAGCCTCGTCGGCGACAATGGTGAAAGAGAAGACGGCGGCTTTGGAGCGGGCGAAGAAGGCGACGGCGAAGTTGAAGGGGAGAGCGACCAGTCGAGGGGGACCCTCGTCGCGGTCCCGTTTGCCGCAAGGTTGGATCCAGGGTGATTGGATCCGCTCGACCATCACCCAAAAGGATCTCGACGACCTGGCCAACGAAGGCCTGGTTGCGCACGGGGCGACGAGGCTCTCGGGGATGGAGTGGCAGCCACAGCCTCAGGAGGGTGAGTGTGTCCTCTTGGCGACTCATGTAGATCGAGGGTTCTCTCTACCACCGCATCCTTTCTTTCGAGGGTTTCTGAACTTCTTTGGGGCTCAGCTTCACCACTTTACGCCCAATTCCATTGCCTATCTCGCCGCTTTTGTATCTTTGTGTGAAAACTTCTTGGGTTGTCGGCCGCACTGGGCCTCTTCAAACACATATTCACTTGTCGTTCTCAGACAGTGAAAAAGGCCAGCCCCAATGACGAGAGAACTCAGGTAATACAGATGTTGTTGGAAATATGCCCTAAAGGCAATAATTAATTAGTTATTATTATATTTCCTTGTTCATGATAATCGTTTATTATCCATGCTATAATTGTATTGATAGAAAACTCAGATACATGTGTGGATACATAGACAACACCATGTCCCTAGTAAGCCTCTAGTGAACTAGCTCGTTGATCAACAGATGGTCACAGTATCCTGACCATGGACATTGGATGTCGTTGATAACGGGATCACATCATTAAGAGAATGTTGTGATGGACAAGACCCAATCCTAAGCCTAGCACAAAGATCGTAGTTCATATGCTAAAGCTTTTCTAATGTCAAGTATCATTTCCTTAGACCATGAGATTGTGCAACTTCCGGATACCGTAGGAATGCTTTGGGTGTACCAAACGTCACAACGTAACTGGGTGGCTATAAAGGTGCACTACAGGTATCTCCGAAAGTGTCTGTTGGGTTGGCACGAATCGAGACTGGGATTTGTCACTCTGGTTAACGGAGAGGTATCTCTGGGCCCACTCGGTAGGACATCATCATAATGTGCACAATGTGACCAAGGGGTTGATCATGGGATGATGTGTTACGGAACAAGTAAAGAGACTTGCCGGTAACGAGATTGAACAAGGTATCGGGATACCGACGATCGAATCTCGGGCAAGTACAATACCGCTAGATAAAGGGAATTGTATACGGGATCGATTGAGTCCTTGACATCGTGGTTCATCCGATGAGATCATCGTGGAACATGTGGGAGCCAACATGGGTATCCAGATCCCGCTGTTGGTTATTGACCGGAGAACGTCTCGGTCATGTCTGCATGGTTCCCGAACCCGTAGGGTCTACACACTTAAGGTTCGATGACGCTAGGGTTATAAAAGAAGTTTGTATGTGGTTACCGAATGTTGTTCGGAGTCCCGGATGAGATCCCGGACATCACGAGGAGTTCCGGAATGGTCCGGAGGTAAAGATTTATATATGGGAAGTCC
The DNA here is from genome assembly GCF_002162155.2 of Triticum dicoccoides. Taxonomy (NCBI): domain Eukaryota; kingdom Viridiplantae; phylum Streptophyta; class Magnoliopsida; order Poales; family Poaceae; genus Triticum; species Triticum dicoccoides. The sequence continues at coordinate 63,186,908 of NC_041391.1, forward strand.
TGTTTTGGTCACCGGAAAAATTTTGGGTTTTATCGGTAACGTACCGGGACCACCGGGAGGGTCCCAGGGGTCCATCAAGTGGGGCCACCGGCCCCGGAGGGCTGCATGGGCCAAGTGTGGGAGGGGACCAGCCCCAGGTGGGCTGGTGCACCCCCCCACAAGGGCCCAAGGCGCCTAGGGTTGGGGGAGGGGCGCACCCACCTAACTTGGTGGCCAAGTTTCCCCTCTCCCCCCTCTTGGCTGCTCCTCAGATGGGATCTGGGCTGGCCGCCGCCCCTAGGGTGGAACCCTAGGTGGAGGCGCAGCCCCCCCTCTCCCCCTGTATATACTTGAGGGGTTTTGGGGCTGCCAACAGATGAGTTTCAACTCTCCCAGGCGCAGCCCTACCTCTCTCCCTTCTCCTCTCTCGCGGTGCTTGGCGAAGCCCTACAGGATTGCCACGCTCCTCCATCACCACCACGCCGTTGTGCTGCTGCTGGACAGAGTCTTCCTCAACCTCTCCCTCTCTCCTTGCTGGATGAAGGCGTGGGAGACGTCACCGGGCTGTACGTGTGTTGAACGCGGAGGTGCCGTCCGTTCGGCACTAGGATCTCCGGTGATTTGGATCACGACGAGTACGACTCCTTCAACCCCGTTCTCTTGAACGCTTCCGCTTAGCGATCTACAAGGGTATGTAGATGCACTCTCCTTCCCCTCGTTGTTGGTTTCTCCATAGATAGATCTTGGTGATTCGTAGGAAAATTTTGAATTTCTGCTACGTTCCCCAACAGTGGCATCATGAGCTAGGTCTATTGCGTAGATTCTTTGCACGAGTAGAACACAAAGTAGTTGTGGGCGTTGATTTTGTTCAATATGCTTACCGTTACTAGTCCAATCTTGTTTCGACGGTATTGTGGGATGAAGCGGCCCGGACCGACCTTACACGTACTCTTACGTGAGACAGGTTCCACCGACTGACATGCACTTGGTGCATAAGGTGGCTAGCGGGTGCAAGTCTCTCCCACTTTAGTCGGAACGGATTCGATGAAAAGGGTCCTTTTCAAGGGTAAATAGCAATTGGCATATCACGTTGTGGTTTTGCGTAGGTAAGAAACGTTCTTGCTAGAAACCCATAGCAGCCACGTAAAACATGCAAACAACAATTAGAGGACGTCTGACTTGTTTTTGCAGGGTATGCTATGTGATGTGATATGGCCAAGAAGAATGTGATGTATATATGTGATGTATGAGATTGATCATGTTCTTGTAATAGGAATCACGACTTGCATGTCGATGAGTATGACAACCGGCAGGAGCCATAGGAGTTGTCTTTATTTATTGTATGACCTGCGTGTCATTATACAACGCCATGTAATTACTTTACTTTATTGCTAACCGGTAGCCATAGTAGTAGAAGTAATAGTTGGCGAGACAACTTCATGAAGACACGATGATGGAGATCATGATGATGGAGATCATGGTGTCATGTCGGTGACGATGATGATCATGGAGCCCCGAAGATGGAGATCAAAAAGGAGCAAAATGATATTGGCCATATCATGTCACTATTTGATTGCATGTGATGTTTATCATGTTTATACATCTTATTTGCTTAGAACGACGGTAGTAAATATGATCCCTCATTAAAATTTCAAGAATGTGTTCCCCCTAACTGTGCAACGTTGCGAAAGTTCATCGTTTCGAAGCACCACGTGATGATCGGGTGTGATAGATTCTTACGTTCACATACAACGGGTGTAAGCCAGATTTACATACGCGAAACACTTAGGTTGACTTGACGAGCCTAGCATGTACAAACATGGCCTCGGAACACAAGAGACCGAAAGGTCGAGCATGGGTCGTATAGTAGATACGATCAACATGAAGATGTTCACCAATGATGACTAGTCTGTCTCACGTGATGATCGGACACAGCCTAGTTGACTCGGATCATGTAATCACTTAGATGACTAGAGGGATGTCTATCTGAGTGGGAGTTCATGAGATGAACTTAATTATCCTGAACATAGTCAAAAGATCTTTGCAAATTATGTCGTAAGCTCGCGCTTTAGTTCCACTGTTTAGATATGTTCCTAGAGAAATTATAGTTGAAAGTTGACAGTAGCGATTATGCGGACAGTAGAAAGCTTATGTCCTTAATGCACCGCTTAGTGTGCTGAACCCCAATCGTCATCTGTGGATGTTGCGAACGTCGAACATACACGTTTTGATAACTACGTGATAGTTCAGTTAAATGGTTTAGAGTTGAGGCACCAAAGACGTTTTTCGAAATGTCACGGAACATATGAGATGTTTCGAGGGCTGAAATTGGGATTTCAGGCTTGTGCCCACGTCAAGAGGTATAAGACCTCCGACGATTTTCTTAGCCTGCAAAATAAGGGAGAAAAGCTCAATCGTTGAGCTTGTGCTCAGATTGTCTGAGTGCAACAATCACTTGAATCGAGTGGGAGTTGATCTTCCAGATGAGATAGTGATGTTTCTCCAAAGTCATTGCCACCAAGCTGCTAGAGCTTCGTGATGAACTATAACATATCAGGGATAGATATGATGATCCTTGATGTATTCACGATGTTTGACACCGCGAAAGTAGAAATCAAGAAGGAGCATCAATTGTTGATGGTTGGTGAAACCACTAGTTTCAAGAAGGGCAAGGGCAAGAAGGGATACTTCATGAAACGGCAAATCAGCTGCTGCTCCAGTGAAGAAACCCAAGGTTGAACCTAAACTCGAGACTAAGTGCTTTTGTAATAAGGGGAACAACCACTGGAGCAGAATTACCCTAGATACTTGGTAGATGAGAAGGCTGGCAAGGTCGATAGAAGTATATTGGATATACATTATGTTAATGTGTACTTTACTAGTACTCCTAGTAGCACCAGGGTATTAGATACCGGTTCGGTTGCTAAGTGTTGGTAACTCGAAATAAAAGGCTACGGAATAAATGGAGACTAGCTAAAGGTGAGCTGACGATATGTGTTGGAAGTGTTTCCAAGTTTGATGTGATCGAACATCGCACGCTCCCTCTACCATCAAGATTAGTATTAAACCTGAATAATTGTCATTTGGTGTTTGCGTTGAGCATAGACATGATTGGATTACGTCTATCGCAATACAGTTATTCATTTAAGGAGAATAATGGTTACTCTATTTATTTGAATAATACCTTCAATGGTCTTGCACCTAAAGGAATGGTTTATTGAATCTCGATCGTAGTGATACACATTTTCATGCCAAGAGATATAAGATAGTAATGATAGTACCACTTACTTGTGGCACTGCTATGTAAGTCATATTGGAATAAAACGCATGAAGAAGCTCCATATTGATGGATCTTTGGACTCACTCATTTTTTGAAAAGTTTGAGACATGCAAACCATGTCTATTGTAGTATACGCATGAAGAAACTCCATGTAGATGGATCGTTTGGACTCACTTGATTTTGAATCACTTGAGATATGCAAATCATACCACATAGGCAAGATGACTGAAAAGCCTTGTTTTTCAGTAAGATTGAACAAGATAGCAACTTGTTGGAAGTAACACACTTTGATGTGTGCAGTCCAATGAGTGCTGAGGCATGCAGTGAATATCGTTATGTTCTTACTTCATAGATGATTCGAGTAGATGTTGAGTATATTTACTTGATGAAACACAGTCTGAATTATTGAATGGTTCAAGTAATTTCAGAGTAAAGTTGAAGATCATTGTGACAAGAGGATAAAATGTCTATGATATGATCATAGAGATGAGTATCTGAGTTACGAGCTTTGGCACGCAATTAAGACATTGTGGAAATTGTTTCACAATTAATACCGCCTGGAACACCATAGTGTGATGGTGTGTCCGAACATCATAGTTGCACCCTATTGGATATGGTGCGTACCATGATGTCTCTTATCAAATTACCACTATCGTTCATGGGTTAGGCATTAGAGACAACCGCACTCACGTTAATAGGGCACCACGTAATTCCGTTGAGATGACAGCGTATGAACTGTGGTTTAGAGAAACCTAAGCTGTCGTTTCTTGAAAGTTTGGGGCTGCGACGCTTATGTGAAAAGTTTCAGTTTGATAAGCTCGAACCCAAAGCGGATAAAATGCGTCTTCATAGGACACCCAAAAACAGTTGGGTATACCTCCTAATTCAGACCCAGAAGCAAAAGTGATTGTTTCTTGAAACGGGTCCTTTCTCGAGGAAAAGTTTCTCTCGAAAGAATTGAGTGGGAGGATGGTGGAGACTTGATGACGTTAAAGAACCATCACTTCAACTAGTGTGTAGCAGGGCACATGAAGTTGTTCCTGTGGCACCTACACCAATTGAAGTAGAAGCTTATGATGGTGATCATGAAACTTCGGATCAAGTCACTACCGTACCTCGTAGGGTGATAAGGATGCGTACTACTTTAGAGTGGTACAGTAATCCTGTCTTGAAGGTCATGTTGCTAGACAACAATGAACCTACGAGCTATGGAGAAGCGATGGTGGGCCCATATTCCGACAAATGGTTAGAAGCCATGAAATCCGAGATAGGATCCATGTATCATAACAAAGCATGGACTTTGGTGGACTTGCCCGATGATCGGCAAGCCATTGTGATAAATGGATCTTTAAGAAGAAGACGGACGTGGATGGTAATGTCACCGTCTATGATGCTCGACTTGTGGCGAAGAGTTTTTCACAAGTTCAAGGAGTTGACTACGATGAGATTTTCTCATCCGTAGCGATGCTTAAGTCCGTCGGAATCATGTTAGCATAAGCTGCATTTATGAAATCTGGCAAATGGATGTCAAAACGAGTTTCCTTAGCAGTTTTCGTAAGGAAAGGTTGTATGTGATACAATCAGAAAGGTTTTGTCGATCCTAAGGATGCTAAAAGGTATGCTAGCTCCAGCGATCCTTCCATGGACTGGAGTAAGCATCTCGGAGTTGGAATATGCACTTTGATAAGATGATCAAAGATTTTAGGTTTATACAAAGTTTATGAGAAACTTGTATTTCCAAAGAAGTGAGTGGAAGCACTATAGAATTTCTGATGAGTACATGTTGTTGACATATTGATGATCAGAAATGATGTAGAATTTCTGGAAAGCATATAGGGTTATTTGAAAGATGTTTTTCAATAGAAAACCTGGATTAAGCTACTTGAACATTGAGCATTGAGATCTATAAGGATAGATCAAAATGCTTAATAATACTTTCAAATGAGCACGTACCTTGACATGATCTTGAAAATGTTCAAGATGGATCAGTCAAAGAAGGAGTTCTTGCCTGAGTTGTAAGGTATGAAGTTAAGACTTAAAGCTCGACCACGGCAGAAAAGAGAGAAAGGACGAAGGTCGTCCCCTATGCTTTAGACGTAGGCTCTACAGTATGCTATGCTAAGTACCGCACCTGATGTGTGCCTTGCCACATGTCTGGCAAGAAGGTACAAAGGTGATCAAGGAGAGTATCACCAGATAGCGGTCAAAATTATCCTTAGAGGAATAAGGATTTGTTTCTCGATTATGGAGGTGATAAAGAGTTCGGCGTAAAGGGTTACGACGATGCAAGCTTTAACACCTATCCGAATGACTCTGAGTAGCAAACCGGATACGTATAGTGGAGCAACCATTTGGAATAGCTCCAAGTGGAGCGTGGAAGCAGCATTTACATTATGACATAGAGAATTGCAAAGTACATACGGATCTGAATGTTACAGACCCATTGACTAAAACCTCTCTCACAAGCAAAACATGATCAAACCCCAGAACTCATTGAGACTTAATCACATGGTGATGTGAACTAGTTTAGACACTAGTAAACTCTTTGGATGTTGGTCACATGGCGATGTGACCTATCAGTATTAATCACATGGCGATGTGAACTAGATTATTGACTCTAGTGCAAGTGGGAGACTGTTGGAAATATGCCCTAGAGGCAATAATAAATTAGTTATTATTATATTTCCTTGTTCCTGATAATCGTTTATTATCCATGCTATAATTTTATTGATAGGAAACTCAGATGCATGTGTGGATACATAGACAACACCATGTCCCTAGTAAGCCTCTAGTGAACTAGCTCGTTGATCAACAGATGGTCACAGTTTCCTGACCATGGACATTGGATGTCGTTGATAACGGGATAACATCATTAGGAGAATGATGTGATGGACAAGACCCAATCCTAAGCCTAGCACAAAGATCGTAGTTCGTATGCTAAAGCTTTTCTAATGTCAAGTATCATTTCCTTAGACCATGAGATTGTGCAACTCCCGGATACCGTAGGAATGCTTTGGGTGTACCAAACGTCACAACGTAACTGGGTGGCTATAAAGGTGCACTACAGGTATCTCCGAAAGTGTCTGTTGGGTTGGCACGAATCGAGACTGGGATTTGTCACTCCGGTTAACGGAGAGGTATCTCTGGGCCCACTCGGTAGGACTGTTGGGGAACGTTGCAGAAAACAAAAAATTTCCTACTCGTTTCACCAAGATCATCTAGGAGTTCATCTAGCAACGAGTGATTAGATGCATCTACATACCTTTGTAGATCGCGCACGGAAGCGTTCAAATGAACGGTGATGATGTAGTCGTACTCGACGTGATCCAAATCACCGATGACCAGCGCCGAACGGACGGCACCTCCGCGTTCAACACACGTACGGAACAGCCACGTCTCCTCTTCTTGATCCAGCAAGGGAGGGAGGAGAGGTTGAGGGAGATGGCACCAGCAGCAGCACGACGGCGTGGTGTTGATGGGGCTGCAGTACTCCGGCAGAGCTTCGCTAAGCACTATGGAGGTGGAGGAGGTGTTGGGGAGGGAGAAGGAGGCAACCAAAGGCCAGGGCGTTCAGGTATGAAGTCCCTCCTCTCCCCCCACTATATATAGGAGTGCCAAGGGGGGTGGCCGGCCCTAGGAGATCCAATCTCCTAGGGGGTGCGGCGGCCAAGGGGGTTTCCCTCCCCCCCAAGGCACCTAGGAGGTGCCTTCCCCTCCTAGGACTCTTTCCCCCTCAAACCCTAGGCGCATGGGCCTATGTGGGGCTGGTGCCCTTGGCCCATTAGGCCAAGGCGCACCCCCTTACAGCCCATGTGGCCCCCCGGGACAGGTGGACCCACCCGGTGGACCCCCGGGACCCTTCCGGTGGTCCCGGTACAATACCGATAACCCCGAAACTTGTCCCGATGCCCGAAACAGGACTTCCCATATATAAATCTTTACCTCCGGACCATTCCGGAACTCCTCGTGACGTCCGGGATCTCATCCGGGACTCCGAACAACATTCGGGTTACTGCATATACATATCCCTACAACCCTAGCGTAACTGAAACTTAAGTGTGTAGACCCTACGGGTTCGGGAGACAAGCAGACATGACCGAGACGACTCTCCGGTCAATAACCAACAGCGGGATCTGGATACCCATGTTGGCTCCCACATGCTCCACGATGATCTCATCGGATGAACCACAATGTCGAGGATTCAATCAACCCCGTACGCTATTCCCTTTGTCTATCGATATGTTACTTGCCCGAGATTCGATCGTCGGTATCCCAATACCTCGTTCAATCTCGTTACCGGCAAGTCACTTTACTCGTACCGTAATGCATGATCCCATGACCAGACACTTGGTCACTCTGAGCTCATTATGATGATGCATTACCGAGTGGGCCCAGTGATACCTCTCTGTCATACGGAGTGACAAATCCCAGTCTTGATCCATGTCACCCAACAGACACTTTCGGAGATACCCGTAGTCTACCTTTATAGTCACCCAGTTACGTTGTGACGTTTGGCATACCCAAAGCACTCCTACGGTATCCGGGAGTTACACGATCTCATGGTCTAAGGAAAAGATACTTGACATTGGAAAACTCTAGCAAACGAACTATACGATCTTGTGCTATGTTTAGGATTGGGTCTTGTCCATCACATCATTCTCCTAATGATGTGATCTCGTTATCAATGACATCCAGTGTCCATAGTCAGGAAACCATGACTATCTGTTGATCAACGAGCTAGTCAACTAGAGGCTCACTAGGGACATGTTGATGTCTGTTATTCACACATGTATTACGATTTCCGGATAACACAATTATAGCATGAATAAAGACAATTATCATGAACAAGGAAATATAATAATAATGCTTTTATTATTTCCTCTAGAGCATATTTCCAACAATCTCCCACTTGCACTAGAGTCAATAATCTAGTTACATTGTGATGAATCGAACACCCATGGAATTCTGGTGTTGATCATGTTTTGCTCTAGGGAGAGGTTTAGTCAACGGATCTGCTACATTCAGGTCCGTATGTACTTTACAAATCTCTATGTCTCCATCTTGAACATTTTCACGAATGGAGTTGAAGCGACGCTTGATGTGCCTTGTCTTCTTGTGAAACCTGGGCTCCTTGGCAAGTGCAATAGCTCCAGTGTTGTCACAGAAGAGCTTGATCGGCCCCGACGCATTGGGTATGACTCCTAGGTCGGTGATGAACTCCTTCACCCATATTGCTTCATGTGCTGCCTCCGAGGCTGCCATGTACTCCGCTTCACATGTAGATCCCGCCACGACGCTTTGCTTGCAACTGCACCAGCTTACTGCCCCACCATTCAAAATATACACGTATCCGGTTTGTGACTTAGAGTCATCCAGATCTGTGTCGAAGCTAGCATCGACGTAACCCTTTACGATGAGCTCTTCGTCACCTCCATAAACGAGAAACATTTCCTTAGTACTTTTCAGGTACTTCAGGATATTCTTGACTGCTGTCCAGTGTTCCTTGCCGGGATTACTTTGGTACCTTCCTACCAAACTTACGGCAAGGTTTACATCAGGTCTGGTACACAGCATGGCATACATAATAGAACCTATGGCTGAGGCATAGGGGATGACGCTCATCTCTTCTATATCTTCTGCCGTGGTCGGACATTGAGCTGAGCTCAATTTCACACCTTGTAACACAGGCAAGAACCCTTTCTTGGATTGATCCATATTGAACTTCTTCAATATCTTATCAAGGTATGTGCTTTGTGAAAGACCTATGAGGCGTCTCGATCTATCTCTATAGATTTTGATGCCTAATATATAAGCAGCTTCTCCAAGGTCCTTCATTGAAAAACTTTTATTCAAGTAGGCCTTGATGCTGTCCAAGAGTTCTATATCATTTCCCATCAACAGTATGTCATCTACATATAATATGAGAAATGCTATAGAGCTCCCACTCACTTTCTTGTAAACGCAGGCTTCTCCATAAGTCTGTGTAAACCCAAACGCTTTGATCATCTCATCAAAGCGAATGTTCCAACTCCGAGATGCTTGCACCAGCCCATAAATCGAGCGTTGGAGCTTGCACACTTTGTCAGCATTCTTAGGGTCGACAAAACCTTCTGGCTGCATCATATACAATTCTTCCTTAAGGAAACCATTAAGGAATGCCGTTTTGATGTCCATTTGCCATATTTCGTAATCATAGAATGCGGCAATTGCTAACATGATTCGGACGGACTTCAGCTTCGCTACCGGTGAGAAAGTCTCATCGTAGTCAACCCCTTGAACTTGTCGATAACCCTTAGCGACAAGCCGAGCTTTATAGATGGTCACATTACCATCCGCGTCTGTCTTCTTCTTAAAGAACCATTTATTTTCTATGGCTCGCCGTTCAACGGGCAAGTCAGTCAAAGTCCATACTTCGTTTTCATACATGGATCCTATCTCGGATTTCATGGCTTCTAGCCATTTGTCGGAATCCGGTCCCGCCATCGCTTCTTCATAGTTCGAAGGTTCACCGTTGTCTAACAACATGATTTCCAAGACAGGGTTGCCGTACCACTCTGGTGCGGAACGTGTCCTTGTGGACCTTCGAATTTCAGTAGGTGCTTGATCAGAAGTATCTTGATCATTATCATTAACTTCCTCTCTAGTCGGTGCTGGCACCTCAGGAACATTTTCTTGAGTTACGCCATTTTCCGGTTCAAGAGGTAATACTTCATCAAGCTCTACTTTCCTCCCACTTACTTCTTTCGAGAGAAACTCTTTCTCCAGAAAGGACCCATTCTTGGCAACAAAGATCTTGCCTTCGGATCTGAGGTAGAAGGTGTACCCAATAGTTTCTTTTGGGTATCCTATGAAGACGCATTTTTCCGATTTGGGTTCGAGCTTTTCAGGTTGAAGTTTCTTGACATAAGCATCGCATCCCCAAACTTTTAGAAACGACAGCTTAGGTTTCTTCCCAAACCACAATTCATACGGTGTCGTCTCAACGGATTTCGACGGAGCCCTATTTAAAGTGAATGCGGCAGTCTCTAAAGCATAGCCACAAAAAGAAAGCGGTAAATCGGTAAGAGACATCATAGATCGCACCATATCTAACAGAGTGCGATTACGACGTTCGGACACACCATTACGCTGAGGTGTTCCAGGCGGCGTGAGTTGTGAAACTATTCCACATTTTCTTAAGTGTGCCCCAAACTCGTGACTCAAGTATTCTCCTCCATGATCTGATCGTAGAAACTTGATTTTCCTGTCACGTTGATTTTCAACCTCACTCTGAAATTCCTTGAACTTTTCAAAGGTTTCAGACTTGTGTTTCATTAAGTAGATATACCCATACCTACTTAAATCATCAGTGAGGGTGAGAACATAACGATAGCCACCGCGAGCCTCAACACTCATTGGACCGCATACATCGGTGTGTATGATTTCCAATAAGTCGGTTGCTCGCTCCGTTGTTCCTGAGAACGGAGTCTTGGTCATTTTACCCATAAGGCATGGTTCGCACGTGTCAAATGATTCATAATCAAGAGACTCTAAAAGTCCATCAGCATGGAGCTTCTTCATGCGTTTAACACCTATGTGACCAAGGCGGCAGTGCCACAAGTATGTGGGACTATCATTATCAACCTTACTTCTTTTGGTACTCACATTATGAACATGTGTAGCATCATGTTCGAGATTCATAAAGAATAAACCATTCACCATAGGAGCATGACCATAAAACATATCTCTCATAAAAATGGAACAACCATTATTCTCAGATTTAAAAGAGTAGCCATCTCGAATTAAACGAGATCCCGATACAATGTTCATGCTCAAAGCTGGCACTAAATAACAATTATTAAGGTTTAAAACTAATCCCGAAGGGAGATGCAGAGGTAGCGTGCCGACGGCGATCACATTGACCTTGGAACCATTCCCGACGCGCATCGTCACCTCGTCCTTTGCCAGTTTCCGCTTATTCTGCAGCCCCTGCTTTGAGTTACAAATATGAGCAACTGCACCGGTATCAAATACCCAGGAGCCACTGCGGGCACTAGTAAGGTACACATCAATTACATGTATATCACATATACCTTTTGTTTTGCCGGCCTTCTTATCCGCTAAGTACTTAGGGCAGTTCCGCTTCCAGTGACCGCTTCCCTTGCAGTAAAAGCACTCAGTCTCGGGCTTGGGTCCATTCTTTGGCTTCTTCCCGGCAGCTTGCTTGCCGGGCGCGGCAACCTCCTTGCCGTCCTTCTTGAAGTTCTTTTTACCCTTGCCTTTCTTGAACTTAGTGGTTTTATTGACCATCAACACTTGATGTTCCTTCCTGACTTCTACCTCTGCTGATTTCAGCATAGCAAATACTTCAGGAATGGTCTTTTCCATCCCCTGCATATTGAAGTTCATCACAAAGCTCTTGTAGCTTGGTGGAAGCGACTGGAGGATTCTGTCAATGACCGCATCATCCGGGAGATTAACTCCCAGCTGAGTCAAGCGGTTATGCAACCCAGACATAGTGAGTATGTGCTCACTGACAGAACTGTTTTCCTCCATCTTACAGCTGAAGAATTTGTCGGAGACTTCATATCTCTCGACCTGGGCATGAGCTTGGAAAACCATTTTCATCTCTTCGAACATCTCATATGCTCCATGTCTCTCAAAACGCTTTTGGAGCCCCGGCTCTAGGCTGTAAAGCATGCTGCACTGAACGAGGGAGTAGTCATCGAAATGTGCCTGCCAAGCGTTCATAACATCTTGTTCTGCAGGGAGAACGGGTGCGTCACCAAGCAGTGCTTGTAGGACATAATCTTTCTTGGCAGCTATGAGGATGATCCTCAGGTTCCGGACCCAGTCCGTATAGTTGCTGCCATCGTCTTTCAGCTTAGTTTTCTCTAGGAACGCGTTGAAGTTGAGGACTACGTTGGCCATTTGATCTACAAGACATATTGCAAAGATTTTAGACTAAGTTCATGATAATTAAGTTCAACTAATCAAATTATTAGTGAACTCCCACTTAGATTAGACATCCCTCTAGTCATCTAAGTATTACATGATCCGAGTTAAACTAGACCGTGTCCGATCATCACGTGAGACGGACTAGTCAACATCGGTGAACATCTTCATGTTGATCGTATCTTCTATACGACTCATGCTCGACCTTTCGGTCTTCTGTGTTCCGAGGCCATGTCTGTACATGCTAGGCTCGTCAAGTCAACCTAAGTGTTTGCATGTGTAAATCTGTCTTACACCCGTTGTATGTGAACGTCTGAATAAAACACCCGATCATCACGTGGTGTTTTGAAACAGCGAACTGTCGCAACGGTGCATAGTTAGGGGGGACACTTCTTGAAATTAGTATGAGGGATCACCTTATTTACTACCGTCGTTCTAAGTAAACAATATGCAAAACATGATAAACATCACATGCAATCAAATAATAAACGTGACATGATATGGCCAATATCACATAGCTCCTTTGATCTCCATCTTGGGGCTCCATGATCATCTTGTCACCGGCTTGACACCATGATCTCCATCATCATGATCTCCATCATCGTGTCTCCATGAAGTAGCTCGCCAACTATTACTTCTACTACTATGGCTAACGCGTTTAGCAATAAAGTAAAGTAATTTACATGGCGTTTCTTGATGACACGCAGGTCATATAAAAGAATAAAGACAACTCCTATGGCTCCTGCCGGTTGTCATACTCATCGACATGCAAGTCGTGAATCCTATTACAGTAGCATGAACATCTCATACATCACATATAGATCATTCATCATTCATCACAACTTTGGCCATATCATATCACAAACCACTTGCTGCAAAAACAAGTTAGACGTCCTCTAATTGTTGTTGCAAGTTTTACGTGGCTGAATTAGGGTTCTAGCAAGAACGTTTTCTTACCTACGTTAAAGCCACAACGTGATTTGTCAACTTCTATTTACCCTTCATAAGGACCCTGTTCATCGATTCCGCTCCAACTAAAGTAGGAGAGACAGACACCCGCCAGCCACCTTATGCAACTAGTGCATGTTAGTCGGTGGAACCGGTCTCACGTAAGCGTACGTGTAAGGTTGGTCTGGGCCGCTTCATCCCACAATACCGCTGAAGCAAGAAAGGACTAGTAACGGCAAGAAAGTTGACAAATCTACGCCCACAACAAATTGTGTTCTACTCGCGCAAGAAGAACTACGCATAGACCTAGCTCATGATGCCACTGTTGGGGAACGTTGCAGAAAACAAAAATTTTCCTACTCGTTTCACCAAGATCATCTAGGAGTTCATCTAGCAACGAGTGATTAGATGCATCTACATACCTTTGTAGATCGCGCACGGAAGCGTTCAAATGAACGGTGATGATGTAGTCGTACTCGACGTGATCCAAATCACCGATGACCAGCGCCGAACGGACGGCACCTCCGCGTTCAACACACGTACGGAACAGCCACGTCTCCTCTTCTTGATCCAGCAAGGGAGGGAGGAGAGGTTGAGGGAGATGGCACCAGCAGCAGCACGACGGCGTGGTGTTGATGGAGCTGCAGTACTCCGGCAGAGCTTCGCTAAGCACTATGGAGGTGGAGGAAGTGTTGGGGAGGGAGAAGGAGGCAACCAAAGGCCAGGGCGTTCAGGTATGAAGTCCCTCCTCTCCCCCCACTATATATAGGAGGGCCAAGGGGGGGTGGCCGGCCCTAGGAGATCCAATCTCCTAGGGGGTGCGGCGGCCAAGGGGGTTTCCCTCCCCCCCAAGGCACCTAGGAGGTGCCTTCCCCTCCTAGGACTCTTTCCCCCTCAAACCCTAGGCGCATGGGCCTATGTGGGGCTGGTGCCCTTGGCCCATTAGGCCAAGGCACACCCCCTTACAGCCCATGTGGCCACCCGGGACAGGTGGACCCACCCGGTGGACCCCCGGGACCCTTCCGGTGGTCCCGGTACAATACCGATAACCCCGAAACTTGTCCCGATGCCCGAAACAGGACTTCCCATATATAAATCTTTACCTCCGGACCATTCCGGAACTCCTCGTGATGTCCGGGATCTCATCCGGGACTCCGAACAACATTCGGGTTACTGCATATACATATCCCTACAACCCTAGCGTAACTGAACCTTAAGTGTGTAGACCCTACGGGTTCGGGAGACAAGCAGACATGACCGAGACGACTCTCCGGTCAATAACCAACAGCGGGATCTGGATACCCATGTTTGCTCCCACATGCTCCACGATGATCTCATCGGATGAACCACGATGTCGAGGATTCTATCAACCCCGTACGCTATTCCCTTTGTCCATCGATATGTTACTTGCCCGAGATTCGATCGTCGGTATCCCAATACCTCGTTCAATCTCGTTACCGGCAAGTCACTTTACTCGTACCGTAATGCATGATCCCGTGACCAGACACTTGGTCACTCTGAGCTCATTATGATGATGCATTACCGAGTGGGCCCAGTGATACCTCTCCGTCATACGGAGTGACAAATCCCAGTCTTGATCCATGTCACCCAACAGACACTTTCGGAGATACCCGTAGTCTACCTTTATAGTCACCCAGTTACGTTGTGACGTTTGGCATACCCAAAGTACTCCTACGGTATCCGGGAGTTACACGATCTCATGGTCTAAGGAAAAGATACTTGACATTGGAAAACTATAGCAAACGAACTATACGATCTTGTGCTATGTTTAGGATTGGGTCTTGTCCATCACATCATTCTCCTAATGATGTGATCTCATTATCAATGACATCCAGTGTCCATAGTCAGGAAACCATGACTATCTGTTGATCAACGAGCTAGTCAACTAGAGGCTTACTAGGGACATGTCGATGTCTATTATTCACACACGTATTACGATTTCCGGATAACACAATTATAGCATGAATAAAGACAATTATCATGAACAAGGAAATATAATAATAATGCTTTTATTATTGCCTCTAGGGCATATTTCCAACAAGGACATCATCATAATGTGCACAATGTGACCAAGGGGTTGATCACGGGATGATGTGTTACGGAACGAGTAAAGAGACTTGCCGGTAACGAGATTGAATAAGGTATCGGGATACCGACGATCGAATCTCGGGCAAGTACAATACCGCTAGATAAAGGGAATTGTATACGGGATCGATTGAGTCCTTGACATCGTGGTTCATCCGATGAGATCATCGTGGAACATGTGGGAGCCAACATGGGTATCCAGATCCCGCTGTTGGTTATTGACCGGAGAACGTCTCGGTCATGTCTGCATGGTTCCCGAACCCGTAGGGTCTACACACTTAAGGTTCGATGACGCTAGGGTTATAAAGGAAGTTTGTATGTGGTTACCGAATGTTGTTTGGAGTCCCGGATGAGATCCCGGACGTCACGAGGAGTTCCAGAATGGTTCGGAGGTAAAGATTTATATATGGGAAGTCATGTTTTGGTCACCGGAAAAGTTTCGGGTTTTATCGGTAACGTACCGGGACCACCAAGAGGGTCCCGGGGGTCCACCAAGTGGGGCCACCGGCCCCGGAGGGCTGCATGGGCCAAGTGTGGGAGGGGACCAGCCCCAGGTGGGCTGGTGCGCCCCCCACAAGGGCCCAAGGCGCCTAGGGTTGGGGGAGGGGGCGCACCCACCTAACTTGGGGGGCAAGTTTCCCCTCTCCCCCCTCTTGGCCGCCCCTCAGATGGGATCTGGGCTGGCCGCCGCCCCTAGGGTGGAACCCTAGGTGGAGGCGCAGCCCCCCCTCTCCCCATGTATATACTTGAGGGGTTTTGGGGCTGCCAACAGATGAGTTTCACCTCTCCCAGGCGCAGCCCTACGTCTCTCCCTTCTCCTCTCTCGCGGTGCTTGGCGAAGCCCTACAGGATTGCCACGTTCCTCCATCACCACCACGCCGTTGTGCTGCTGCTGGACGGAGTCTTCCTCAACCTCTCCCTCTCTTCTTGCTGGATCAAGGTGTGGGAGACGTCACCGGGCTGTACGTGTGTTGAACGCGGAGGTGCCGTCCGTTCGGCACTAGGATCTCCGGTGATTTGGATCACGACGAGTACGACTCCTTCAACCCCGTTCTCTTGAACGCTTCCGCTTAGCGATCTACAAGGGTATGTAGATGCACTCTCCTTCCCCTCGTTGCTGGTTTCTCCATAGATAGATCTTGGTGATTCGTAGGAAAATTTTGAATTTCTGCTACGTTCCCCAACAGTGGCATCATGAGCTAGGTCTATTGCGTAGATTCTTTGCACGAGTAGAACACAAAGTAGTTGTGGGCGTTGATTTTGTTCAATATGCTTACCGTTACTAGTCCAATCTTGTTTCGACGGTATTGTGGGATGAAGCGGCCCGGACCGACCTTACACGTACTCTTACGTGAGACAGGTTCCACCGACTGACATGCACTTGGTGCATAAGGTGGCTAGCGGGTGCAAGTCTATCCCACTTTAGTCGGAACGGATTCGATGAAAAGGGTCCTTTTGAAGGGTAAATAGCAATTGGCATATCACGTTGTGGTTTTGCGTAGGTAAGAAACGTTCTTGCTAGAAACCCATAGTAGCCATGTAACACATGCAAACAACAATTAGAGGACGTCTCCGGTGATTTGGATCACGACGAGTATGACTCCTTCAACCCTGTTCTCTTGAACGCTTCCGCTTAGCGATCTACAAGGGTATGTAGATGCACTCTCCTTCCCCTCTTTGCTGGTTTCTCCATAGATAGATCTTGGTGATTCGTAGGAAAATTTTGATTTTCTGCTACGTTCCCCAATAGATGTGTGGGGGTCTCGGGGTCCAGATGAGGAGTAAGAGCGCTTTCCCAGCTATGACCCTTCCCGAGTGAGTCAGAGGGTGGCGGTCGACCTGGTTCTACTGCCAAGACCAGCCGACGCCAGTGCAGTCGACTGGGCTCCCTCCCTTCTCTATGAGTCGAGTGAACAAGCCATCCTCTCTGAAAGTAGTTCCCGAGGAGAAGGCTCAGGTTAAAATGTTGATGGAGCGTGTAGTCCAGCTCATTTGCGATGGGGTGACTGGCATGGATCTTCTGGAGGTTTTCCTTCGGTGGCGCATCCAACCGCTCCAGTACCGGGGCCACCCGATGTGGTTGTACTCTGGTACTAAAGACACCACTCGGGTCCACCCAGAGGAGGTCGATGATGCCACACTGGAGAGGTGGATGACTGCCATTACAGGGAACAAGGACAACCCTCGTGGAGCCAGGAGGATCCCGCCACTCGACCAATCTTATGAGGCGGACAAGGTATGACCACTTTTCCCCGATTGCTCCATCCGTTCTGTTTCGTCGCAGATCAGTCGATTGACTTTTGTCTTGCTTGTTGTCTTTCAGGAAACCACTGAGTTGTATTCGATGCCCAACGGGGCGCAAGCACAGGCCGAAGAGGAGGAAGGAAGTGGAGGCGAAAGTCAAGAGGAGTGGGAATCGGATGCCGATGAGGGTGATGAAGATGCAGGCTCCGATGAGGAGGAAGAGGAGGAGGAAGTTGTGCCTCCTCGTTCCGAAAGGAGGTCCAAGCTCACCCACGACCCTGCGGCCGAACGCGGCAAGGGAGTCGTGCCTGCTGGGCAGTCGATGAAACGCCCTCGGACAACTTCGCCGGCGCCGACTGAGAAGGCATCGAAGCAACCCCGAGCAGCCCCGACAAAACCGGCGAAGGCCCTACCGAAGATGAGGATGGAGATTCCGACTGTTTCTGGGTAACAACATAACTCGTGTTTTTTTCCTTTTAACACAGATACATTCTTGGTCGACTCGATCGCTGACAGGCTGATTTTTGAAATCGTAGTGCTGCTACTTCTGAGACCTCAGCCAGACATGAAGATCAAGAAATGGAAGATGCTGCTACTTCACATCCTGGTATGATCTACGCAGTTACGCTTTCTGTCGATTGGATCTTTATTTTTGACTTTGAACTTCTTCTGCAGCTGCACCTAGCGTTATCATCGAACTCCCTGACGATGACGATGAAGCGCCACTGAGGCAGAGGAGGAGCCGGAAGGCGACTGTTGGCAAGGCTGCTCAGGTTGTGTCAGCACCTGGACCACTGATCCCAGAGGGGAGCAACGTTGCTCGGGCTACCGTGTCCTTTGTGGAACCGTTGACGGTTGCTCGCCCTTCGTCGTCGAGTGCTGACCCGCCTTCTCTCTTCTCCACCTACCACGTCCTGGAGGACCAAGCAAGCGTTGCCAAGGAAGCCATACGCCAGGCCAGGATTATGATGGAGCAGGTGAAGGCGATCCGAACTGCCAGCCAAGCAGCTTATGACGCGAGTTCAGCTCTCCAAAGTAATGTCCAGGTTAGTTAAACACCGACTGGAAATCTTGATGTTTGTCATGCACCCACTGGGTGTGTCAATTCTACGGTGGACTGCTGGCAGTCAACTGTAGTCTTTGTGTCTTGAGATTTCTCACTTTACTTGTTTCACTCGAGCTTGGTCGAGTGGTTAATGGAACCGGTGGGGGCACGCTGAGTGCACCCACTGGGTGTAGTCCCCGAGACCGTGGTCGATTGCTGGCAGTCGGCTATGGTCTGAATAATTCTTTTTTTTACTGCTGACAGTTAACTGCTTCCGGTCGACTGATCGACTCTGAGTCTAGCTGATAGAACTTAGTGGGGGCACGCTGAGTGCACCCACTGGGTGTAGTCCCCGAGACTACAGTTGAATGTTTAGATTCAGTTGTAGTCTTAGAAATACTACGATTTTTCTTTTAGTCACTCGGAAGTGATCTGTCTTTGATGTCTGTCGACTGAACTTCCGCAGAAATCTTGTGACCTTGTTTCTCGTTATACCGAATTGGAAAACAAGCATATCCAGCTTGAACTTGACCTGAAGCTTGTCCAAGAGAACTTTACGAAGTCGAAGGAGGAGGCAAAAGGTATGTTTGATGAGAATCTTGACGACTGTCCTTGCTTCTTGCCTGTCTCCGAGTCTGATCTTATTGTGATTTTTGCAGAAAAACTGAAGGATGCTCTAAAGAAGAAAGACCTTGACCTCGCCGAGGCGCAGAAAGTGGCTTCGGACAAGACAAAACTTGCGGAAGAGAAGTTGGCTTCTGTTAGCAAACTTGAAGAGGAAAACACTAATCTGAAAGCTGCTCTCGACGTGGCCAATCAGGAAGTCACTCGACTGAAGGATGCCAATATGGTCCTGAGCGACAAAGCGGGCGAACTGGCGGGAAAGAAGAATGACTTGGAGGTTTATCTGGGAGGACTCGCCAAGAAGCTATTCCTCATGCTCGAAGGTAACCTCTTATATCCGACTGGTAATTACTGACTTGCTGTAGGACCATTAGCTTATCCTTGAATCATGTCCACAGAATTCTGCCAAAACTTTGAAGAGGAGACTGGTCGAGTGGAGACTGGCTTGGATCCCATCAACTCTCCGGTGAAAGATGAAACCGCTATGAACGTGCTCCGCCTCGAATCTCGCATTGCTGCAGTGGTCGACTACCTTGCAAGACTGAAAGCTGCAACGTCGCGCATCGACACATCGCTCTGGCCAGAAGAAATGCTTCAAAACGACCTTGAGTCGCTGATGGCTCGACTGAACAAAGTTCCAAGTCGAGTGCAAGAATGGAAGAAGTCTTCTGCCAGGTGTGGCGCTGACGTCGCTCTATCCTTAGTCCGCGTCCACTGCAAGGAAGCGAGAGAAGACAAGCTGGTGTCTCTCAAGGTGGCCAATACTAGGAAGCATGACTTCCGTTCTTTCATGGAGACCTTCATCGTGGCTGCCACTCGGATCGTTGATGGGATCGACCTGGACGAGTTTGTTGCGCCTTCCAGCCCTCCGCAGGAGGGGTAAAAAACTTCTATGCTCGATGATTTGAATTTGCCTCGGAATGCCGAGTGATTTTTGTAACCGACAAACTTTAACAGGCTTCATGCCTGAGCACTTCTGGGTCCGTAGGACGTTGTCCGAACTTGATTTGCCGTTGAAATATGTTTGCTTCTTTCGGATAACCATCTTCTTTGGGTTGGAATATATACTAGTATCTATAATGCTCTTTTGCAGGTAGGGGTGAAGCACGAATTGCAATCGACTTGTGCTCGTCATGTTTGGGCGAATGCTGGGCTGCAACCAAGCCTCCGAGTGAGAAACTTGTTCTCCACTCGACCGGATTTAGAAACTTAGGTGAGCACTGGGCTGCAACTAAGCCCCCGAGTGGGAGGTTTGCTCTCCACTCGGAAGGACTTTAAAAACTTAGGCGAGCACTGGGCCGCAGCTAAGCCCCCGAGTGGGAGGTTTGCTCTCCACTCGGAAGGATTTTAAAAACTTAGGCGAGCACTGGGCCGCAGCTAAGCCCCCAAGTGGGAGGTTTGCTCTCCACTCGGTAGGATTTTAAAAACTTAGGCGAGCACTGGGCCGCAGCTAAGCCCCCGAGTGGGAGGTTTGCTCTCCACTCGGTAGGATTTTAGAAACTTAGGCGAGCATTGGGCTGCAGCTAAGCCCCCGAGTGGGAGGCTTGCTCTCCACTCGGTAGGATTTTTTAGAAACTTAGGCGAGCACTGGGCTGCAGCTAAGCCCCCGAGTGGGAGGTTTGCTCTCCACTCGGTAGGATTTTTGTGGCACGGCTTTGGGGGAGAAGGTAGCAGTCAACCCGCGCTTCGTCCTCCTTGCGGAACGCACGTTGTGTTTGTGACGTAGCTCGGAAGGAGGAAGCAGGGGTCGACCTGGGCCTCGTCCTCCTTGCGAAGCGTACGATGTCTTTTATTCTTAGGCGGACACTAGGTTGCAGCTAAGCCTCCGAGTGGAAGACTGGCTTATCACTCGGTAGGATTTTCAAAAACTTAGGCGAGCACTGGGCTGCAGCTAAGCCCCTGAGTGGTAGGCTGGCTTACCACTCGATAGGGTTTTGTTTACTTAGGCGAGTACTTGGACTGCAGCTAAGCCTCCGAGTGGAAGGCTGGCTTACCACTCGGTAGGATTTTGTTCACTTAGGCGAGTACTTGGACTGCAGCTAAGCCCCCGAGTGGAAGGCTGGCTTACCACTCGGTAGGATTTTGTTTACTTAGGCGAGTACTTGGACTGCAGCTAAGCCTCTGAGTGGAAGGCTGGCTTACCACTCGGTAGGATTTTGTTTACTTAGGCGAGTACTTGGACTGCAGCTAAGCCTCCGAGTGGAAGGCTGGTTTACCAATCGGTAGGATTTTGTTTAACTTAGGCGAAACGGATTCGCAGCTAAGCCTCCGAGTGGAAGGCTGGCTTACCACTCGGTAGGATTTTTACAAGCTTAGGCGAAACGGGTTCGCAGCTAACCCACCCACTAGGGACAGATTTATGAGAACAAAATCAATAACAATTACTAAGAAAATTATGAAACTCTTGTCTTTGATGAATACACTACAGGAGTACTTTTATTACAACTCATCCGAGCGAAAAACTTAAGTATAAAAAGGGCGGAGCAGGTCCGCGTTCCATGCTCGGGGCTCATCAATCTGGTGCTCGACATTGTAAAGGCGGTATGCCCCGTTGTGGAGAACCTTGGTGACGATGAAGGGACCTTCCCAAGTAGGAGCAAGCTTGTGTGGTTTCTGCTGATCCACTCGGAGAACTAAATCTCCCTCCTGGAAAGCTCGACTCTTCACGTTTCTGGCATGGAAGCGACGCAAGTCCTGCTGGTAAATGGTCGATCGGATCAAGGCCATCTCTCTTTCTTCTTCTAGAAGGTCGACCGCATCCTGTCGGGCTTACTCTGCTTCAGCTTCGGTGTAGAGTTCGACTCGGGGTGCGTTGTGAAGCAGGTCACTCGGCAAGACTGCTTCAGCTCCGTAGACCAAGAAGAACGGAGTCCTCCCAGTCGACCGGTTTGGCGTGGTCCTTAATCCCCAAAGCACCGACGGAAGTTCGTCGACCCATGCACCAGCTGCGTGCTTGAGGTCGCGCATCAGTTGGGGTTTCAACCCTTTGAGAATTAAGCCATTTGCTCGTTCTGCTTGTCCATTCGACTGGGGGTGAGCGACTGAAGCATAGCCGACTCGTGTACCCTGAGATGTGCAGAAGGCTCTGAATTCTTCGGAGTCGAAGTTTGACCCATTGTCTGTGATGATGCTGTGTGGAACTCCATATCTGAATACCAACTCCCTGATGAAGCTGACGGCGGTGCCGGCATCCACATTCTTGATGGGTTTAGCCTCAATCCACTTGGTGAACTTGTCGACTGCTACCAATACATGGGCGTAGCCGTTTCTGCCTGTTCTCAGTGGTCCAACCATATCCAGGCCACATACAGCGAAAGGCCAGATGAGTAGAATGGTCTTCAATGCTGAGGCGGGTTTGTGCGACATATTGGAGTAGAATTGACATCCTTCACACTTGTCGACTATCTCTTTCGCCATCTCATTTGCTCTGGGCCTGTAAAAACCCGCTCGGTATGCTTTAGCCACGATGGTCCGAGAGGACGCATGGTGGCCACAGGTCCCCGAGTGGATGTCGTTGAGAATCATTCGACCTTCTTCCGGTGTTATGCATTTCTGGCTGACTCTAGTCGCACTTTCTCTGTACAATTGTCCCCTCATGAGGTGAAGGCTTTGGATCGGCGGACGATCTCTCGAGCCTCTTCTTCATTCTCGGGGAGCTCTTTCCTCAGAATATAGGCGATATAGGGCACTGTCCAGTCGGGAGTGATGACCAGAACTTCCATGATTAAGTCGACCACAGCTGGGACCTCGACTTCAGTCGGATCTGTGGCGCTTTTTGGCTGCGGGGCTTCCTCAGTGAAAGGATCTTCTTGAACAGACGGCGTGTGAACATGCTCCAAAAACACGACTCGGAATGGCTTCTCTCTTGGAACCTGTCTTCGCCAAGTCGTCGGCTGCTTGATTTTTCAGTCGGGGACGTGATGGAGCTCTAATCCCTCAAATTTCTTCTCCAGCTTTCTGACTGCATTGCAGTAACCAGTCATGTCTGGGCTTCTGATGTCCCACTCCTTCATCACTTGGTTGACCACTAAGTCCGAGTCACCGTAGACCATGAGGCGACGGACGCCGAGTGAAATGGCCATACGCAACCCGTACAAGAGTGCTTCGTATTCTGCTTCATTGTTGGAGGAATCAAAGTGAATCTGGAGTACATATCTGAGCTTATCTCCTCGGGGGAAACCAAGACCACTCCGGCACCGGAACCATTCAGCATTTTGGAGCCATCGAAGAACATAGTCCAGTGCTCCGAGTGAACATGGATCGGTAACTGCTGTTCAGTCCACTCAGCGAGGAAATCTGCTATTGCTTGGGACTTGATAGCTTTCTTTGCCTCAAATCTGATATCTAGGGGAAGAAGTTCAATCGCCCATTTTGCCACTCGACCGGTTGCATCTCTGTTGTGCAGAATCTCTGATAAGGGGGCGTCGGTGACGACTGTGATGATATGGTCAGAGAAGTAGTGAGCAACTTTCTTCGTGGTCATATAAATCTCATATACAAGCTTCTGATAATGAGGGTATCGTTGCTTGGATGGGGTCAGGACTTCGAAAATGTAATATACTGGGCGCTAAACTTTGAAGGCTTTCCCTTCTTCTTCCCGCTCGACCGTAAGTATAGTACTGACGACTTTTCCTGTGGCTGCAATGTAAAGCAGCAAAGGCTCTTTGCTGATTGGGGCAGCAAGCACCGGCTGGGTGGAAAGCAGGGTTTTTAACTCTGCAAACGCTGCATCAGCTTCAGGAGTCCACTCGAACTTGTCTGACTACTTCATCAGTCGATAAAGAGGCAATGCCTTCTCACCGAGACGAGAGATGAATCGACTTAAAGCGGCCAAGCAACCAGTAAGCTTCTGAACATCGTGCACACGCATAGGTCGTTTCATTCGGAGTATTGTGCCTACTTTCTCTGGGTTTGCATCGATTCCTCGTTCGGAAACGAGAAAACCGAGTAACTTTCCACCAGGAACTCCAAATGTGCACTTGGATGGGCAAATGTTTCAGCAAGGTCAGTCAGCAGGTCGGAACCTTTCCGTGACTTGACCACAATGTCATCCATGTACGTTTCCACATTCCGACTGATTAGAGTGAGCAAACACTTCTGAATCATCCTCATGAACGTGGCTCCGGCATTCTTGAGGCCGAATGTCATGGTGACATAACAGAAGCACCCAAATGGGGTGATGAAAGCTGTTTTGATCTCATCGGGTCCAAACAGACGGATCTGATGGTACCCGGAATAAGCGTCCAAGAAAGACAGTCGCTCACATCCCGCAGTCGAGTCAACTATTTGGTCGATGCGGGGAAGAGGAAAATGATCTTTCGGGCAGGCCCGATTGATATGCTTAAAATCGATGCACATGCGAAGCGAATTGTCCTTTTTGGGGACCATGACGACATTGGCGAGCCACTCGGAGTGGTAAATCTCTCAGATAAACTCTGCTGCTAGGAGCTGAGCCACTTCCTCGCCAATGGCCTTCCTTTTCTGGACGGCGGACCGTCGCAGATGTTCCTTCACAGGTTTTGCCTTTGAATCGACTCGTAGACGATGCTCAGCCAGTCCCCTGGGTACACCCGGCATGTCCGAAGGTTTCCATGCAAAGATGTCCCAGTTCTCACGGAGGAACTGGATGAGCGCTTCTTCCTATTTGGGGTCGAGTGTTGTGGAGATATGAGTCGGAGCAGCGTTAGGGTCGGTCGGGTGGATGTGAACGGGTTTTGTCTCACCAGACGACTGGAATGCTGATTCCGTAGCAGGCTTTTTGGCTCGCAACAAATCACTCGGGTCTGCATTCCTTTGGTGTTCCTGCCACTCTTCTGCCACCATCTGAGCATCGGCGATCTTTGAGCCTTTTTGGAAGCACTCTTCTGCCTTCTTGCGGTTACCAGTGACAGTGATCATGCCTTTAGGGCCAGGCATCTTTAGTTTGAGGTACACGTAACATGGTCGAGCCATAAAACGTGCATAAGCTGGCCTGCCCAAAATTGCATGATAGGCACTCTGGAAATCCACAACCTCAAATGTCAGCTTCTCTTTGCGGAAATTCTTTGAATCACCAAAAACTACGTCAAGAGCAATCTGGCCGAGTGATGCGGCCTTCTTGCCAGGGATGACTCCATAGAAACTCATGTTGCTTGTGCTCAGTCTGGACATTGGAATGCCCATCCCTTTCAGCATCTCAGCGTACATTATATTCAAACTGTTGCCGTCATCCATCAACACTTTGGTCAGTCGAGTGCCCTCGACGACTGGGTCGACCACCAACGCTTGCCTCCCAGGGGTGGCTATGTGCGTGGGGTGATCAGATTGGTCGAACGTAATGGCAGTCTGAGACCACTTCAGGTAATTGGGTGTTGACGGAGCAGCCATATTCACCTCTCAGTTTATAACTTTCAGTCGGTTTTTGCTCTCAACATCGGCAAAAATCATCAAGGTGGAATTGACCTGTGGATATTCCTCGTCACTATCCTCCTTGTCCTCAACCTTGTCCAACTCTTTTTCCTTGTCCTTGGGCTGCTTCCCTTGGAACTGCTGTATCAGGAGTCGACACTGTCGAGTGGTATGCTTAGGGTAAATGAAGTTACCCTCTTCGTCTTTCTTGGTGTGGATGTGACATAGTAAATCCATCACGTCATTTCCTTCTTTATCTTTTACTTTCTTGGGGTTCCAAGGCCCCTTGGGTTTCCCTTTGAACTTTCCTTGATTCAAGGCCAAGGCTTCTCCAGGAGCGGCTGGCTCGGCTTTACGCTTTTGCTTCCGACTGGAATTTCCGCCTCCGGTGTCCTGGGCGACTGACTTGTGCTTGCCGCTCCGGAGACGATCCTCTTCCTCACCATTGGCATATTTGGTGGCTATTTCCATCATTCGACTCAGAGACATGTCTCTAGTTCGACCGAATTTCAGGCTTAGCTCTCTGTACTTTACGCCCTCCTTGAAGGCGCAAACTGCCTGGTGATCAGATACATTCTCTACTGTGTGATGCAGTGTGATCCATCTCTGGATGTAATCCCTCAGAGTCTCATTTGACTTTTGCACACAAGATTGCAGCTCTATCAGTCCCGCCGGTCGCTTGCACGTTCCTTCGAACGTCCTGACAAACACTCGGGAGAGGTCCTCCCACGTGTAGATGCTGCTGGGTGTCAACTGATTCAGCCATGCCCTGGCTGACCCTTCCAACATCAGAGGCAGATGCTTCATGGCTACCTTGTCATTTCCACCGCCGATCTGAACAGCCACTCGGTAGTCCTCAAGCCAAGTATCAGGCTTGGACTCACCGTTGAACTTGTTGACTCCAGTCGCCAACCTGAAGTTGGGAGGAATCACCGCAGCTTTGATAGCTCTGCTGAAACACTCTGGTCCGGAGACATGCACTCGGCTGCTGGTGGGTACATCTCTGTCATTACCCTCTCTGTGGGCTCTGTTCCGGTTGACCAGACCTTGAACGATGATGGATCTCGCATCAAAGCCTGGTTCCCTGGGGTCGACTGGAATTCTTCGCCCGCCACTGTGCTGGCCTCTGTCATCCTGCTGTCGAGGCATATATGATCCACCCCTCGGGGGAGGAGTGGGCACTCGGCGTCGATCGTTACGATCGAATCGATGATCATACTGCTCATAGTTCTTGTACTGATCGTGTCGGTCGCCATGCCCTTCACGCCTCGGGGGCGATCTGGGGCTATGAGCCGACTGGACCGTATTCGCCGCCACGGATCTGCTATGAATCATGTTCCGCGATTGCGACACAGCCGAATTCTGATCTCCTGCTGCCCAGAGAAAATCCCTAATCTGCATCAAGCCTCTGCCAGCCTCTGACTGGGAAGGCTAAATCGACTCTGCTGTACGGGTTGCAGTTGCCAAATTCTGGATCGGAGTGCGGTATACCTGAGTCGGAGGTTTAAAGAGTTGGCGTCGACTGGAGTCTGGAATCCGTTGCCGCGCGCGCTCGTCGAGTGCCCGCTGAAGGTTCTCCAGTCGAGTGTGCTCAGCCAGGTTGGCCAAGCGTGCGTCCTCTAAGGCGCGAGCCTCAGAGGTTTCTCCAACGATCGGAGTATGAAGCGCATCCATGTTCCGGCGGCGAAGCTCTTCCCTCTGCTGCGAGTCGAGGGGCTCAGGGCGGTACTCCTCATGGTCGTGCGACGGATCGCCTCCGCCGTTGCCTCCCTCGGTGCCAGGAAAGCCGGGGGGAACGTGCGGCCCATTGACCATCAGGACCTCCGCCGCCGGATCACTGCTGTCGCACTCGGATGCAGTCTCTGCGGAGCCAGTCGACAGGTCGAACAGGCCGTAGAGAGATTCGTCGGGCTCGATTGCCGCGACTTGGGCAGTGGTCATCTGGCGAGCCACTGCGTGCCTCACCCACCGCTGAAGCCTCAACCGACCGGAACGCTTACGCCGGCGGGAAGCTGGGAGGGAGGATGGCACGAAAACCGGCCGATACTTAGTCGACGGTTGCCGCAGAAGGACGCCGCGGACGCATGCTCGAAAGTGCGTAGCTCCGCGGACTGGGAGCGCATCCACGTCGAGCGGAGCCTCCTGCAGCCAGGCAGAGTCGTCGGCGACGAATGTGAGCGCGCCGAGATGGATCTCGCGGCCCTCAACCAAAACTCCACCTGAAACCATGATGATGGGAATTGAAAAGATTGCAACTTCTCCAATAAGTCGCTAAGACACCTGCCCCACGGTGGGCGCCAACTGTCGTGGTTCTAAGTCTGACAGTAGAATAGGGGGTAGGTATGGAGAGGCAAGATCCTAGCTATGGAGCAGTTGTGCACACAAGTGTTTTACAAGTTCAGGCCCTTCTCGAAGGAAGTAACAGCCCTATGTCTCGGAGCCCGGAGGCAGTCGACTGGATTATATGTGTGAGAGTTACAGGGGTGCGAACCCTTCTACCAGTGGAGGAGGGTGGCTTATATAGAGGACGCCAGGACCCCGGCCAGCCCACGTAGCGGAGGGTTAAAGTACATTAAGGGCGTTACTGGTAACGCCTTACATAAAGTGTCATCATGACCATAAAGACTACTTAATTACAGACCGTTTGGATTCAGAGTAGATCTTGAACTCCTGGTGGTCGAGTGAGTCTTCTTGGTCGAGTGTCTTCAGGTTCGTCGAGTGTATTCTAGTTCGTCGAGTGGAGTTCCTCTTGGTCGACTGGAAGACGGCTTCTTCTAAAGGATGTCCTTGGAGAAGGTACCTTGGACAGGTTCATGACCCTATCCTAGGTACATGACTTCATCACATGGCGTCATTCCTGACATATTTCATCTCCTATTGCAAGCTTCGCGAAAATATGAGCAACTCGATTTGCTGAGTTGCTAAGCATGCATCAATCCCTTGATATCTTCCATGATTGGCCCCGCCGCCTCACATGACGTGATTGAAATATAAAATGTGTAAAAAGATTAAGCGATTCACGTGGCTCCCCACCACCATTTGTTTTGTATAGAATTTATTGAATATCTCACTGCAATCATTAACCGATGCTCCAAGTGGGGAATCGACACGGATGAGGAGTAAAATTTCATTTTCATGTCCATTCGTGTTTGCATTTACGTACACTCCTATGACTCTAGAAGAATAGACGGGCGAGGTTCCCACAACTTGCGGGCCCGGTTTCAGTATGCATGTATTCTTTCCCGGATTCCACTATGTTGAGTATATCATGATTAGAAAACATAGGACAGTACATGGCTTATTTCTACATTGTCTTGTATTTCAAATTGATCATGTATTTCTATATATATATATATATATGCCCACGAGACTCAAGTCAACAACATCAATCTCCTCTCTATTTTCTTGTACCCATCGGAATGACCTGGGTCACGGATAGACATGCTCAACACGCCACTTGCTTTGTTCCGTTGGGCAGCGGCACGTGCTTGTTTACTCTGTTTAGTATTCCCGTTCGTGGAAACAGAGGCCGATAAATAAAGTGTTTTTCTTCTTCTGTTGAGGCAGTTGAGCTAGTTTATTATGAAATTGGTTGTATACATACTCGCAGCGGAAAGTTAGAAATCGTCATGTTGGAAACGGAAAGCTATTCAATTTGAGATGAAAATCACATGAGCCACCCCAAGAGCAGCAGTGCCCTTTCAAAAGACTGGAACGACAACTCAAGAGAAAGAAATGAACTTGGAACTTGGAGTATATCAAATCAAACGAAATATAAAAAGATTCCGTGACAGAGGGAAAAGACACACCGTAATGAGCTTGAGCCGCGAGACAGCGAAGAAAGGGAAAGGCATACAGCTCGCGAGGCCCACGGCTCCAAATGGGAAACTCCGACGTTGTTGGATTCATCGGGCTCCCCGGGCTTGGCGATCGGCCGCCATTTAGATTAGCCGTGGCGTGGGTTGGTTTACCACAATCTGTCAAAATGAGCACACTTTCGCTTGCGTGGAGGCACGCAGACGCAGGTCGGCAAACGGCGTGGTCCAATCAAACAATAACTAAACTCCAAAGCAGACAAGTATTATACAGTACTCCCTCTGTAAAAAAATATAAAATCATTTGGATCACTAAAGAACAACGATCTTATATTTCTTTACGGAGTAACTACTAGCGAAGCGACTTGCTGAAGAACAGCAAACGGCACAACCAGCCGAAGAACGGCAAATGGTTGCCACAGTTCGTGCAGGATCTCATGCTGTCGTTGCGCCAGTCAGGAACCAACGGGGCGGCGGTGGCGCCACTTGCATCCTGACCGGTGCTGATCGGTCCCAAATCGTCAAGTTTGAAGCCGGTGGACGACACCACGCACGCGGGATTGCGATGCGGCGTAGGCTAGTTGTGATCTGAGGAGCTAAGCTCCGTTGTGCCCATGATGGCCTTTACCTGTTTCGAGTGTGCTCCGTCGGCCAGTGACCCCATCATTTATTCTTTTCCGTTTTGAACTCGACGCACTTTGGTGTGTTGTAGGCCGGGCATCAACAAAAGGTTTACTTCGGTGCAAAAGGAAAGAGAAGGTTTGCTTTGTGTCAACCAAAGCAAGACACGCGGAAAAGTGTAATTCAGATTCGGGCTACATTAAAAAAGATAGGGACCCCCGCAAAAAAAAGGGAGAAGCAAATCCAACTGTGGACAAATCAAGGTGGTCAATCTTGTCGGAGCCAATTAGCATTTAGTGTTGCACTTTTATATATTATACTCCCTCCAATTAAAAAAAAGTAGCACTTTTTTTATCGGAGGAAGTATTTTTTTTTTTGCCACAGATAGTTAGGGCATGTTTGGTTCCAAATAAGTCACCAACTTATAAATCGAAAAGTAGAAAAAAAACTACATCCAGGCTGGTGGACCATAGAACACTAACTAGAGTAAACTTGACTTCAACTCGTGTTGCCTCCAATAGTTGAAAAATGGGTACAATATACGGTAATTGACTTTGGCTCCTAGGTGCATATGCACGCATTGTCGAAATACACATTTCGAAAGTTGAGAAATTCATATTCACGAGGCATTTCTTTATCTTTTTTACACAAAGCACAAAAAACGTCATTTTTCATCGAAAACCTTGTGAACGCACATAAAATGTCCGGACATACATGTGCGATTTTTCTTCTGAATTTTTCAACTTTTTGAAATGTGTATTTCGACAATGGGTGCATATGCACCTAGGAGCCAAAACGCCGCCTCCAAATATTAAGCTATATACTACCAAATAAATACAATATA
>NC_041391.1:63217965-63223928 GCF_002162155.2 Triticum dicoccoides
GATAGATCGAACGATATTTACCAGGCAGCAGGCCTGGTAAGCTATTCCAAAAAACAGCATGGGAGGGGGGGGGGGGTCGACCGATATTTATTTGGTATTGTAAATATTAATTTTCGTTTTCTATAAACTTGGAAAGTGACAATCCTAACACATGAAGTAAATAAATATAGAGGGAGCATGTCCTTTTTTTCTCGAATACGCTAAGTTAGCGTATCATTGCATTGATAAAAGGAGAGAAGTAAGCACAGGGGTGGGAGTCATAGCCTTGTACACACGAATGGCGAGCCTATGATCCCGAGGGGAGCAGAAGGCAGGGGGTTGCTCAGCCCCAAAGATTACATGGTGAGGTTAAAAAAAACTACTCATAGCGAACCCTCGAGCTCCTGCGGCGGCCCAGGAGCGAGCTTCATCTTTGATTGCAGCGATCAGGGAAGAGGAGGAGGGGGTAATCTTGTCGAAGATGATCACGTTCCGGTGTCGCCAAAGAGACAATGCCGTGAGAGAGGCGATGGTGGCCAGACCTCGTCTTAGCGCAACTTGGATGAGTGGGATGGCTTCGGAGAGCCAAGCAAAGTAGTCGGTGGTGCCATCCGGGGCTGCAGTTGTTGGAGAGCACCACGAAAGGATCTCATGCCAAGTGATACGCGCGAACATGCATCCCACAAGGATGTGATGGCATGTTTCGGGTTCCTGGGAGCAGAAGACGCACGCCGATTCGTGTGGCAAGCCGCACCGGGCTAGGCAGTCAGCAGACCAGCACCTATTGAGGGAAGTGAGCCAAATGAAGAATTGGACCGAAGTGAGAGCGCTGGTATGCCAGGCGAGGCGTCAAAACTCAGAGGCCGTGGAGTAAATGACACTAAAATGCACCTCCTCCTTTATAATAAATCAACGACAACTGATACGAGACGGAGGGATTACTAAATTTCTTGCCTGGAACTTCATGTATACAAACAAAAATGTAAATTTATGGTTTTTCTAGCCCATATGGAAGCTTCTAAAACCGGTCTGGACTGGTCATAGAAGCTTCCAAAACCAAGCTCACGGGAACCCATCACACTGTTTACCAGTTGCTCTAAATTAGTGATTTTGACTCATCCGGCCAGGTGCTTGCTCTCCGAACTCATCATTATCAAACATTCAAGCTCCAGCTGTGTGCGTATTTTGATCCAATCAATTATCTGAATTTGTGGGCTAGGTAGGGAACCCAGCCATAGTGCTTCTCTAGAAATAAGCATGGCAACAGAGTATTATCTGAATCACGTCTACATAAGCATGGCAACAACCATAGTGCTTCTCTAGAGCTGAACAGACACGTACGTGGACCTATCGATCAAACAAAGGAGCGAAAACAAGAGACACCGTAAGCCTGAGAAATGGGAAATGCGGCTCGATCGCGAGGCCCACGACTAGAAATGGGAAAGTTCGACCTTGTTGGATCTATCGCGGCTCGCCGGGCCACGACGATGATTGGTCGCCAATTAGCCTACCAGGGTCCATGAAAAAAATTGTATGAGACCAGCTCTCACGGATACCTATCGCCACGGTCTCTAACGGTAGGATTTATTGGCACCGTCACGGCCGTTTAATACGAAAAAGACCCTACCATCATAGTTCTTGACGATAGGCAATGCAACCCTACCGCCAAGGTATTGGGCGGTATAGTCCTCTAGCCTACACGCGCTGTCAATCTGAATAATCTATAGTAGTCTAGTAGCCTAGTAGTCAGTCACTGGTCATGCACGAGAGAGAGAGCGCACATGAGAGAGAGAGAGAGCATATAAAATTCTACTCACCTGAAACTTGTCTGTGTGCTCGCGCTCTCATGCATGCACAAAGAGCATGGTTAATAGTATCTGCTGGCTATATGGACATGCCATGTCACCAAGAGTTAGCATTATTAATTGGTCATACAATAGAGCGGGCTATAAGGTTGACTATAAATTCACTTTTTTTTTCACTTTCTCTCTATCTCTTTCCTCTCATTAAATGTTTTTACCAGTGGCGGAGCTAGCGAATTGCTAAAGCCCGGGCACATTGTAAGCTAAAGTATATTTTGGCCTTCCAAAAATCACAAGTATAACATATGTGATCTCTCACAATATGCTCAATTCTGAAATTTGAACTAACACAATTTGAATCGACACAATCAATGTTAAATTGCAGAGAATGACTCACCTAATTATCGTGTGCCGCAGTAGCCCTCTTTGACAATTTGGTGCTAGTCGCCTCTTGGTCGCGGCTTCGTGTTGCTCGAACACGTGGCAGTGCTACTGGCACGACTATTGCAGACGACGAAGAGCCATGGTGCGCCGGTGCTGGAATGAAATTTCCACAAGAGGAGCCGCTGCCTGGGCGCTTGCACTTTCGATCGTACGTGACCCTCAGCCGCCTTGCCCGACGGAGTAGTGGCCCCGTCGGCCGCCGTGCGCCAACACTCTTGCGGCTCACCGTTCATCGATGACCTTCGGCAGTCCGTCCTCCACCTCCACCAGTTGGCAGATCGTCTTCGAGAATGGAGTACCGAGCTAGGGTTTGGGCCTGTCGCGCGAGCGCCCGTTCTCATCTCCCCGAGTTCCTGGTCTCTGCTCGACAGGCAACAAATGGATCGATTCGTCTCCTGATTTTCTCGAGTTGGTTGTAGCCCACGTTAGGAAAGGGTGCATGACCTCCTGGTTGTTCTAAGAAAGTCCCACTAGACAAGAAAATGACCACGTTGGCCAAGTTATAGAGCAGTTTTCCTGTTTCCAGCATATTTTCACGAGTTTTCAGCCTATACGAGCAACATTTGCAATTCTTGCGGCTTCGGGAGCTCACGGACGTTTGGGAAAGTGGCAGCGTCGAGCCCGGGCACATGCCGAGGGTGCCCGGGCGGTAAAATCGCCCCTGGTTTACCGTCCCTGGTTTTTGCCTAAGAACACATGTATAGTCTGACTCTTGCATAAGAGCTCACTCCTTCATTTTTTTCATGTCTGTCTCCTTCATGTAGACAAAAGTGCCATGTAAGCGGACTTATAGCCCACTATTGTACTTGCTGTAAATGCATACAACACATCCATCCATCTATCTCATGCATGAACACATCGTTCAAGGCATGCAGCTCATTCATTCACCCATCCCATACATGCACCATCTGTCTCAGCTTTTAGTATTTTAAAGCAGCACACTTTCTGGAGCAGGCAACGCCGCTTTTGCCGCCGCGGGCTTTGACATTTCATTGGGACCCTACCGTCAAGCATCTTGGCGGTAGGGTATAATGGGCTATCGTCAAAGACCCTGACGATAGGGTATTTTCCACGTTAGGTGTCTGTTACGGCGCAGTCAAAGCCTACCGTTAGCGATTCTGGCGGTAGACAGTTAAACCTTACCGTCAGATACAATGGCGGTAGCAGGGACGGAGCCAGGACTTGGACATTAGGGGGGCCAAAAGCCAATGTTCACAACAGTCGTGGAACATCATGGTATGTTAAGTCCCATGATAGTGTTGATGAAAAATCTTCAGAATATATATCTAGAACTAGAAAAGAATTAATGTTACATTTATGTTAACTTAAACTAGCCCTACAACCAATCGTGTTAAACAAGTTGACTATTTTTCCTTCCAATATAGACAATCATGTAATGTTGAAGAAAATTGTCTTCATTTTGTTTCAAAAATATGCATGTCACGAATGGTTCATAGTGAAAAAGCTTGTTCAGTTGTCGTGGTTGACATTGAAAGAGTTATGACCAACTGCATTAATCTACCCGCAAAAAGAAAACTGCATTAATCTATGGTAGTTTTACTTGTGTAAAATAATCCAGTGGTCAAATCGGCAACTGAATACAAGATTTTTAGGTCTAGATAGTTGCAAACATCCAGTGAGGTATGTGCAAGTTTAGACACAAATTGAGCCCGTTCTTGACTAGAAAAGACTACAAAGATACAAAAATCAACCACTGTGCATTTATTAGTCACACCAAATAACTCATCTCGTGGATAAAAAATGCACACATGGTCAAAAGCTCTATTTTGTACGCAATACTAATTAACCAGACTAAGATCATAGTTCATGAAAAAAATTACTGGTGCTTAGTTGTACCTGCTGCCAATATCTTCAATACTAGTCATCCGATTAGCAGCCTCTAGTTGTATTCTAAATTTCTGGTGATCTAATCCGCCTGCCTCTAGTAATATCCGGACAGCGGACCGTAGATTTGTGGATGGCGCCGTCGTCGTGCCGAGCTGCCGCTCCGGCAATTTGCAAACGCCGGCATGCAGGACGGACATGGACGGAGAATCGCATGAGCGGCAGCCGGCGGCAGGGGCAAACGCCCTAAGCAGTTCGGTAGAACACACACGTAGATCAGTGAAATAGATCGGATCGATCACATTGTCCAGGTTGTCCAGAGGCAAACCATCAATCAGCCACAACTATACGTTTGTGTCTGTGGGCTATTGGGCTTTGGCCTTCTATGTTCGGTGTACTTGGTTCATTGAATAGATTTTTATATGGGCTAATGATACAATTAGGATCGGCCATTAGCGTTGTACAGTACACGTCCAGCTGAAAACGGTTGAGGGGGGCGAGCGGTTGGCAGGGGTCTAGCCCCCCCCCCCCCCTCCTCCGTCCCTGGGCGGTAGGAAAGAGAGTCAGATCCTGAAAATTTTACAAACCAGACTCAGATCTGGTTGAAGTTTTTGTAAAGGGTCAAAACATGAAATTTGGCCCCGGGTCGCAGCATACACGCGTATTTCTGGGACAAACAGCAACTAAACTCCAAGGAGAGAAGTGGCCAAGCCACTTGCTGAAGAACGGCAAACAGTACCACCATGTGCAGCTGCATGCTTTGTTTGTGGTACTGGCCCCCACCTAATCCGCAACGGGCACATGAATCAGTGATCAACCAATGGTTGCCACAATTCCACGGAATGTCATGCTGTCGTTGCAATCAATCACCGGGGCTGATCAAGCCCAAATTGCCACGTCGATGTGATTTTTCTTTTGAGATGCCAAGTGATGTGATCTGACCTTGTAAGCTCCCGTATACGTAACTTTTTCCTCTGTGCCATGATGGCTGATGTCCTTTATCTCCTCCGTAAGCTGGTGACCCCAGCATCTGTACCTTTTTTCTTTTCTTTTCGTCCTCTGGATTTTGGTCAATTATAGACCGGGCATCAATGAAATGTGACTCTTGTCTAAAGAAAAAAAAAGAGACATAGGAAAAGCATAGCTTTCAAGTGATATAAATAAATATGTCTTGGATGTCATATGCTACAAAGAAAATGCAGCAATAAAAGGTGTCTCTGTCTAAATAAATAGGAAGACATACCTAGGTTTAATTCAAAAATCGGACTATATTTTGCTTCAGTTTTTTAGATTCAAAACGGTATGCAGTGTTACACCATAATAGTCTGCAATATTTATGTATATTCCTATCGTTTGATATAAAATCGGACGGATGCAGCAGCCCACCCATCATGGTCTAATAGTACGTGCTCGAATTGTAGAGAGTAGTGTCGCTTTTAGTATGTGTGTTACCTTTGTTGGGTTCTGTTTGGAATCGCCTAGCTCACGGGTGGACAAACTCAACACGTCACTTACTTTCTTTTAGGAAAAATATTCTACTATGTACTAAAGTTGTACTAAAGCTATGACAATTAATTTGGATCGGAGAAAGTATTAAGTATTAAAAGATTGGGATCTTGTCTGCTGTTACATGGAAAACACAATTAGATGGCTCATGACGTCATTCGTAACATATTTCATCTCCTATTGCAAGCTTAGCTAAAATATGAACAACTCGATTTGCTACGCGTCTCCTCCAGGTGATTTTGCAATAATGCCAAGCATGCATCAATCCCTTAGTATCTTTCATGATTGGCCCCGCCGTAGAGAGGTTTTTTTACTTATGTCTTTAAGCACAATAATCCTAGACTCGCCGGCAAACAACGGCCTTCACGCTAACTAACCTGTCCCCCC
>NC_041391.1:63224134-63227860 GCF_002162155.2 Triticum dicoccoides
ATCCCAATCAAATGATGTCAGGTGTGACAGTCCATTACATTTGTAAAACTTTGTCTGTGTCTAGCATTGCTCTCCTTAAGCATACACATCACCTCCCTGCAGTCAAGTTCGACGTGGAATTTCTGAACCCCAAGGGCGCTGGCGATCGGCAACTCGAGGATCGGTGGCTTCGTAACTTGCTTACGATTTCCCAACTCGACCAAGGGAGTATATATATTAGTGGGCGACATGCTTATGATATCATGCAAAATTTGGACCAATTCCATTGCAAATGGCACATAATTTTGCATCTTTTTCCTCACTTTTTTTTGGCGGAACATGACGTGATTGACATATAAAATGTGTACAAAAAAGAAGTGGCACCCTTTGTTTTGTATAGAATTTACTAAATATCCCACTTAAATCATTAACCAATACTCCAAGTGGGGAATCGACACCGATAAGGAGTAAAATTTCATTTTCATGTCCACTCTGTGATGCATTACGTACGTGCGTACATTCCTATGACTCTAGAAGAATAGACGGACGAGGTTCGGACAACTTGCGGGCCGACGTCGGATTCAGTATGCGCTCATTCTTTGTCGGATTTCATCGGAATGACCTGGGTTGCGCGCAGACATGCTCAACATGCCACTTGCTTGGTTCCATAGGGCGGCACATGCTTGTTAGTCTTCCCATTCGTGGAAAAAGAGGCAGGCAAGTAAAGTGTTTTCTTTTTTCTTCTGTTGAGGCAGTTGAGTTAGTTTATTATGAAAATAGTTGCATACGTACTCGCAGCGGAAAGTTAGAAATCGTCATGTGGGGAACGGGAAAGCTATCTATTTAATTTAAGATGAAAATCATATGAGCCACCCAAGAGCAGCAGTGCCGTTTCAAAAGAGTGGAACGACGAGTCAAGAAAAAAAGAGAGAACTTGGAACGAAAACCGCGTGAACAGACTATATATCGAATCAAACGAAGTAAAATGATTCCGTGACAAAGGGAAAAGACGGGACACGCCGTAATAAGCTTGAGCAGCGAGACGCAAAGAGATGATGCGACAGCGAAGAAACGGGAATGCAGCCCGCGAGGCCCACGGCCAGAAATAGGAAACTCCGGCCTTGTTGGATCGATCGACCTTGTCCCACGGGCATGGGGATCGGTCGCCAATTAGCCGTGCCATGAGTTGCTTTACCGCAATCTGTCGAAATGAGTACAGTTTCGCTTGCGTGGAGACACGCAGACGGCAAACGGCGCGGTCGAAACAAACAGTAACTAAACTCCAAAGCAGACACGTATTGTACAGTACTCCCTCTGTAAAAAATAGAAAATCTTTTATTTCTTTACCGAGGGAGTACCTGCTAGGGAAGTGACTTGCTGGAGAACAGCAAACGGCACCACCAGCCGAAGAACGGCAAATGGCTGCCACAATTCGCACATAATGTCATGCTGCCGTTGCACCGGTCAGGAACCAACGGGGCGGCGGTGGCGCCACTTGCATCCTGATTCCTGATCGTCAAGTTTGAAGCCGGTGGACGACACCACGCGAGCGGGATTGCGAAGCAGGGTAGGCTACTTGTGATCTGAGCTAAGCTTTTGTCGTAGTAGTACTACCTTTCTCTCTCTCTCTCTGCGCCATGATGACCTTTACCTGTTTTAGTGTGCCCCGTCAGCCAGTGACCCCATCACTTAGAGGGTGTTTTGGATCACTAGAGACTAGAGACTAGAGACTAGTAGTAGTCACCTTTAGTCAGTAAATCTCCAAACACCCCTGACTAGTGGATGACTAAAACTAGTTTAGTCCCTAGTTACCCCACCCCCAACTTTTACTGACTAGAGACTAGTAGTAGTCACCTTTAGTCAGTAAACCTCCAAACACCCCTGATTTTTACTGACTAAAGTCCCCCTCTCTCTCCTCTAATTGGTGTTGCACAAGTGACATTTAATACTGAGACATTTAATGCTAACTAGTAGTAGTAGTCACCTTCCAAACAGTGCCTGACTAAAAACTTCTAGTCTTACTACTACTAGGCACATGACTAGAGAGTATCCAAACACCCTCTTAGACTAGTCACAATGAAAGTAACTTGACTAGTAACATCACACATTTCAATACAAGATTGATTATGTGGCAGCTAATTAATGAGGAGAGAGGGGTTTGTGGTAACTTAGCTACTGTAACATCACACATTTCAAGACATAATGAGTCTATAGCCTAATAAATAAACTCTTTCATGATACCACTCATATGTTACTCCCCACTGTGAGCAGTCTTATTCTTTTCCGTTTTGAACTCGCCGCACTTTGGTCTGTTGTAGACCGGGCATCAATAAAAGGTTTACTTCAGTGAATAAATAAATAAATAAAAGGTTTACTTGGTCTTAGAAAAGCAAGATATACGAAAAGTGTAACTTAGATTCGGACTGCAATTTAAAAGATAGAGAAAAGTAAATCCACCAGTGGACAAACCAAGGTGGTCAATGTTGTCTGAGCTAATTAGCATCTAGTGTTGTGCTTTTATATATTAGTATTATTACTTGCCATATACTACTTCCTCCGTTTCAAAAATATTATATTATGCGACAGAGGGGAATAGTGATCTAAACATTATTATATTAGTTTACAGAGGGAGTAGCAGATAATTAAGGGGAGAAAATTCATGGGGTGGGGATGCTAGTGGCACTTGTACCCCACATGACGTTTGCAAATCTAAGCATTGTCAAACACGAAGACTACAAAATGGATTTTGTATTTATTTTTAGTACAACGTATATGCTATTTACGTATACATCTTAAATGATAATACATCCAGGCTGGTGGGCCGAACTACACTAACTAGGTAAACTTGACTTCAACTCGCGTTGCCTCTTATAGTTGGAAACCGGTACAACTTTTTTTTTACTTCTCATGTTGGCCTGGTCTATAGTCAAACTTCTGACTTTGCATATTGCGTTGCCCATAGTCAAACTTCATGATATTTGACCAATTTTATACTAAAAAATATTCATAAAAATATATTCCATGATAGATCTAACGATATTTATTTGGTATTGTAAATATTAATGTTTGTTTTTCTATAAACTTTGAAAGTAGACAAACCTAATACACAAAGTAAATAAAAACAGAGGGAGCATGTTCTTAACTTCCAGAAATTAGAGAGTAAATGACACTAAAATGTACCCCCTCCGTGTCATATTAGTTATCACTGATTTAGTACAATACAAAATTTCATTTACGAGGTGTTGAGACCGTTAATGAATCAATCATGAAACAACCATGCACCAATTAACCATCTAAAAAAACACTAGTTCATGTAAAATGTGTATTTCTTATTTTTTTTTCATACTCCCTTCATTTTTATATACAAAGCCACAAACTCATATTACAGGTACCAAAGTAAAATTTAATGCATACTTTGCAAGTCAATTTTTTTCTTTTGTTTACTGGAATCATTAATACGCAACATGCATGCAAGGAAACTGAGTGCAAGAAGTAGGTAGTGTCATTATAATAGCATGCATGCAAGTATTAAATAGTTACTAGTATGAGAAAATATTATTAATTTTTTTCTCGATTACTGTTTGTGGTCCTTTATAGATGCAAAATGTATATCCCATAGTGGCCTTGTATAAGTAATGGAGGGAGTATTAGATTTTAAGATATCATTTTCTTTACTGGGACTTAAAATTTGGAACTTCATG
This sequence comes from Triticum dicoccoides, assembly GCF_002162155.2. Taxonomy (NCBI): domain Eukaryota; kingdom Viridiplantae; phylum Streptophyta; class Magnoliopsida; order Poales; family Poaceae; genus Triticum; species Triticum dicoccoides. The sequence continues at coordinate 63,227,815 of NC_041391.1, forward strand.
TATATGGACAAAATTGTAAGTTTATCACTAATGCATAGATCACAAC
>NC_041391.1:63228255-63303586 GCF_002162155.2 Triticum dicoccoides
AACATTCCCTTTGCTCGCCTGTGTGCTAGGGGTGGGGGGGGGGGGCTGCATTTGGCTGATCGTTCTGCTGATCATGATGTAATTCCTGAATGTTTGATTGCAGCTGTGCAATCAGATTATGTTCCACCTTGATTATAAAGTGCCTTGAGGGCGGTTCTAAAAAAAAGTCAAAAAAAAAAAAACTTGTGCTATGGTAGTCTCGATGCTAGTTTAGTACCACAATTCTGTAATGTGTGAGGTGTAATCTAGTAGTACTAATACACGTACCTTTGTGTTTTCCATGATATTGGCGCACATCAAGGATCTGAGCAGAAAACGGGGAGCAAGTGGGCAGAAGAAACCATCCCAATCTAACCAGAATATATCTGCGAGAGGGACTGTTTAGCAACCATTGTCATGACATGCCGACCGCTGTCACGCCATTAAACAATGGAATTTAATAAATTTAATAAAGCCTCCGCATCTCACCACAGATCCCTATACATCCATCGCAGAAAAATAGCAATCCACACTATACATCCTATCGCTCTCCTCCCCCTCCCCCCTTCCTTCTGTCCCCGAGGCCCAAAGCTCGGGCCGTCTTCCTCCTCCTCATCTTCTTCTTCTACAGGAGCGGCGGATCTACAGTCTCCAGAGCTCCCGGGAAGGAAGGAAAATATCCGTGAAAGAAAGAGACCCATGACTCCATGAGCCAAAGCGTGACGACTGCACGCCTCCGCTCACCTAACCAAACCCCTCCTTAAACAAAGCCTCCTCGTCTCACATCACACCCGCTTGCTCCTTATCACCTCCCACCTCACTCCCACTCCTCCCCTCTCTCCCCCCTCCTGCCGCCATGGCCCAAGCTTGGGCCTTCCTCCTCCCGGTCCTCGTCCTCGGCTCCTACGTAACCAGCCTCTTCCTCCCCACCTATATAACCGGCCCCCTCTGCGGCGGCGATGGAGGAGGCAGATCCTTGTTCCTCTGCGCGCAGGCTCCCAAGGACCAGGACCCGTCTCCTGCCAGCACCATGTACAAGACCGCCTTCCACTTCCAGCCCGCCAAGAACTGGATGAACGGTACATGCCGATTTCCTCTCTGAATTTTTCCCCTTTTGAGCTTGCTCTGTAATTTGTTTTCCTTTTTAAGCCTCCTCTCTGCTTTGGGCCGTCTGTTGACTCTTTGCTCGTGGCAAGGGCCAATCGGAGAGCCCCTCCGATCTGGTGTGCCTTTTCTTGCTCGTGGTCCAAGAGAAAGCAAGCGATCTGATTGGTTACTGTTTCTTTTTCTTCCCAACTTGGGCAGTAGCCGATCTTAATTTTGCCTGCCAGTACTAAAACTTATGCTCCACGTGTTAAAATATGCAGTACATATTTTTGTGTCAAAAAACAGTTTTAGGCGGCTAAATGGGTTGGTGGCTAGCTCATTGCTTCTGCAAGTTCGTTGCTGAATGATGCTCCGTGTGAGGGCGCTGCAGATAGATTTTGAGTATAGGCATATTCTGCAGGTGCTTGGGCTAAACACAAGTATCCATTGCAGAAATGGTGAACTGATTTCAGAGCAAGGGTTATGTACTACCTTCTCACCAAAGTGCATGCCACTTCCATGCTAGTGTTGTCTGAAAATGTCCGTGTTTGCTCCACTGTTAGTGTCTTTACTTTTGGTCAGAAAGCATTCAGTTAGGCAACACAGAAGCGTCCACTGCACAAATGATGAATTATTGCCAGAGAAAGTGCTAGTATGCGCCTTCTCGCTAAGGTGTATGACATTTCAATCGTAGCGTTGTCTGAAAATGTCCATGTTTGCTCCACTGTCAGTGTTACTTTTGGTCAGAAAGCATTCAGTTAGGCAAACTGGACAGATCTGTTATACCCATATAGTACGACACAAGGGAAGCACTGACCTGTTGATTCTTGTTTGTGGCAAGGCCAATCAGAGAGCCTCTATGATTTGGTGTGCTTTTCTTCTTCTTGGTCTCGAAAAAGCAAGTGATCTCAACTGTTCTGTCTTCCCCTGCTGGAGAAGCCAAGTCAAATCTAGTAGCTGATCTTAAATTTGTGTGCTAATATTAAATACTTCTATACCCCACGTGTGAAAATATGTAGTAGTACATGATATTCTTGGCAGCAGCATCGTTGCAAAACTGTTTTTGTGTCAAAAATAATTAGACGAGGGATAAGGTTGGTAGCCAGCTCATTGCTTGTTCAGGTCTGTTGCTGAGTGCTGCACACGGTAGGTGCTCAGTGTAAGCGCGCTGCAGTTAGATTTTGAGTGGTACTGCCATAGTATGATGATAGACATATTCTTTTGATGCTTGCACAAAACAGGATTATTCATTGCAAAGATGGTGAATTAATTTAGTAGAAAGTGTTGTGTACCTTCTCACCAAGGTGCATGCCACCTGAAAATGTCCACATTTGCTCCACTGTTAGTGTTATTTTTGGTCAGAAAGCGTTCAGTTAGGCATGGCATTTTTATCTTCCATACCAGGCCAAACTACAACACCAGAAATTATGTGTCGGAAAAATATTGGGCATATCTGTTATATACCCATACAAAAGTAATAAAGTACTGGCTGTTTTGGAATAAAGTACTGGCCTGTTTTGGAATCTATAATATCTTTGGTCCACTTTTACCAATTATCATATCCTATTAATTCTGCATCTGTTTCAAGTCACTAACATTCTCTTACCTTTTTCAAACATCTGATGGATTGGTGAAATCTACGACAATACAAAAGATCCATCTGGTATGAATATCTCAGGCACAAAAACTTCCAAATAAAAAGGAGAAGAAATCGAAGCATTCTACAACTCACACTGCCTTTATAAAACTTTCAGGACCAATGTACTTCAATGGCATCTACCATGAATTCTACCAGTATAACCTCAACGGCCCCATTTTTGGTGACATAGTTTGGGGCCATTCGGTTTCAACAGACCTCGTCAACTGGATCGGGCTTGAACCCGCGTTAGTGCGGGACACCCCAAGTGACATAGACGGTTGCTGGACCGGCTCAGTCACCATTCTGCCTGGTGGTAAACCGATCATCATATACACTGGTGGTGACATAGATCAAAATCAGGCACAAAACATCGCGTTTCCGAAAAACCGGTCTGACCCATACCTGAGGGAATGGATCAAAGCAGACAATAACCCGGTGCTCCGACCGGACGAACCAGGGATGAACTCGATCGAGTTCAGGGATCCGACAACCGGTTGGATCGGACCGGATGGACTGTGGAGGATGGCAGTTGGTGGTGAGCTGAACGGCTACAGTGCTGCGCTTTTGTACAAGAGTGAAGACTTTCTGAATTGGACAAAAGTTGATCACCCACTGTATTCACATAATGGATCCAATATGTGGGAGTGTCCGGATTTCTTTGCGGTATTGCCGGGCAATAACGCTGGACTGGACCTGTCCGCAGCGATCCCACAAGGCGCCAAGCATGCCCTCAAAATGAGCGTGGATTCAGTTGACAAGTACATGATCGGGGTGTATGATCTCCAACATGATGCCTTTGTGCCAGATAATGTCGTAGATGACCGTCGGCTGTGGCTGAGAATAGATTACGGCACTTTCTATGCTTCAAAATCATTCTTTGACTCGAACAAGAACAGGAGGATCATATGGGGTTGGTCTAGGGAGACAGATAGTCCTTCAGATGATCTTGCAAAAGGTTGGGCAGGACTCCATGTAAGAAAATCTTCCCCTAATTAGCTGTGCTTCATATTGAAATAATGATTTAACTGATTTAGTAAATCAGTGTAGCATTTTTAACCTCAGTCTTTATTACATTTAGACAATCCCCAGGACAATTTGGTTAGCCGGCGATGGCAAGCAGTTGTTACAATGGCCAGTTGAGGAGATTGAGTCCCTTCGAACAAATGAAATCAACCATCAAGGACTAGAGCTCAACAAGGGAGATCTATTTGAGATCAAGGAAGTTGACGCTTTTCAGGTAGTTTTCTTTTCACAAACATGCTTACTTGGTCTTCCGAAGAATCCTTTTTTACTTCAAAAAAGTGTTATGCCAGTAAAAGCTGTAGGGTCTTCTGGTAATAAGTAATTATGGATAGTACTACGTCTGTAACTAAATATAAGTTGAACTGCCAAAAAAGTCTTATATTTAGTTACAGAGGTAGTACATTTTTGGCAACAAAAAGATAGGCATACATACTTAAGCTTTGGTGTGTTTTGTATTTTTCAGAGAAGCTGTAGCTAATTAGGCACACATTTTCTTGAAACAGGCTGATGTAGAGATAGATTTTGAGCTGGCGTCCATCGATGATGCCGATCGTTTTGATCCTTCCTGGCTTTTGGACCCCGAGAAGCATTGTGGGGAAGCGGGTGCATCAGTTCCTGGTGGTATAGGTCCATTTGGACTTGTCATTCTGGCCTCCGACAACATGGACGAGCACACTGAGGTGTATTTCAGAGTCTACAAGTCACAGGAAAAGTACATGGTACTCATGTGCTCTGATCTAAGAAGGTCAGTGATTATGTCTTTTGCCTTAACTTTGGTTAGTCTTCTCCATAAACGTCTGAAAACTAAACTGAAATATGTTCTTTTGTTTGCACAGATCTTCCCTGAGACCAGATCTGGAGAAACCAGCCTATGGAGGCTTCTTTGGATTTGATCTTGAAAATGAAAGGAAGATATCACTCAGAACTCTGGTAAGCTGAGCTGGGAGGCTCTGCCATTTCCCCTGTTATTCATTTCCTACATGTCAGAATTGAAAATGGATGGATGGATGCTGCCTTGCAGATTGACCGGTCGGCGGTGGAGAGCTTCGGTGGCGGTGGCAGGGTTTGCATCACATCCAGAGTTTATCCGGCGGTGCTGGCCAACGTCGGCAGGGCCCACATTTACGCTTTCAACAATGGAAGTGCCACGGTCAGGGTGCCACAGCTCAGCGCATGGACCATGAGGAAGGCACAAGTGAATGTGGAGAAGGGTTGGAGTGCTATTTAAAACAGAGGAGCAATTTGATTTCCTCGATTCTTTTACTATCATTCATCAGCATTGCCTGGCAGAAATAAGGACATTCAGCAGGAAAAAATAGCCTATCATTTCTTTTACCTCTAGTATTCATATATTGTACGTAGTTACTACTCCCTCCGTCTGGAAATACTTGTCATCAAAATGAATAAAAGGGGACGTATCTAGATGTATATTAGTTCTAGATACATCCCTTTTTATCCATTTTGATGACAACTATTTTCGGACGGAGGGAGTACTACTTAGTATGCCCTTCCCATCTCAGTTACTTGTACCAATTTTTATAGAAACGCACACTAGTCATGAAATTCACGGGATGAGTACTTCAGTCACACATAAGAATCTCTTGAAACGTTTTAAAGTGGTTACAAGACTCGGTGAGCAAACATGTCATATGCCCCTTCACGGTGTTGAGATGTCCTGCTGACTTGTCTTTCTTGTTGCAAAAAGTACACTGGTTCTACTTATGGTGGGAAGTTCAATGAAAAAAAAATGTCTGGCCCTCGCATCATCCCTACGCGGGGTAATTCGAGGGTGACTAGGGTACACTTGGCCCTCGCATCCTCCCTTCCCCTCTTTTCCTCACCACCGCCGGAGGCAGCCACTAGGATTGCCTGCGCGGGTAGATGAGGGTAGCGGTGAGGTCTCTGCTGCTCCCTTGCTCGGTCGGAGGGACTTTGGGCACCGAGGCAGCGGCCTCAGGATGAGAGACGACATCACCTAAGCGACAAGAGTGTCTATTGGTGCGGGCCGGCGGGGCGACGTAGAGTGCGGTGGGTGGTTCGTGGGCTGTGGCGGTGGTCTCTGACATCAGATCTAAGGGTGTGTTCGGTTTCCGGAACCAAGTGGAACGGCACGGGTCGGTTCCGTCCCGAAGGCCCATTCACATGTTCGGATCGACAGAGGAACCGGAATTGGTCGATTCCTGGGAACGGCATATTCCCTGCATATGCCGTCCTGCGTGGTCTCTCGAAATCGAGCGGACCACACGGAACCGGTCGGCTTTTTCCTTTCCCCCTTCTCTCGCGCTACCCCGCCGTTGCTCATCCGCGTGCGCTGCTGCCGCCTCGTCTCTGTGCGCCGCCGCGTCTGCCGTTGCCGCCGCCGCCGCCGTTGCCGCCTCGTCGGTGTGCGCCGACGCTGCCGCCTCGTTTCTGTGCGCCGCCGCCGCCGCTCGTCTGTGTGCACTGCTGCAGCCTCGACGACTGCGCTCGTCGTCACGTGTGCGTGCGCCACCGCCGCTTGTCTGCGTGCGTGGTCGCCGCCTCGTCTACATCTCCTCCTCCCGTTCCTTCCTTCACTATCTCACCGCGCTGGGGAAGAAGGCACCACGCGGGTGAAGAGGGAGGCGAGGTGACCGGCTCGGCGTCTTGGTGGGGGCGTGCTTCCCCGTTCCTCTCCTAAGAACCATTCCATCCTACCTCGTTCCGTTCTAGCTGAACACCAAGATGGAATCATTCCATTCCTTTGGAATGGAACGGTTCCATGACATTCCACTTGGTTCTAGAACCAAACACACCCTAAAGGTCAGTGCCCCATCTTGTCGCTAGTCACCGGTTGGGTTGTATGATGGGCTAGGACGCTAGGTGGTACGAGTATCGGGAGAGGTCCCTATTTTGGCTTGGCCGACCATGACGGTCGCAACGCCCACAGGAGTTGCGCTCCTCCTAGGAGGCACAACTGAGGTCTCCTCTCCCCCTTGATCCAAGGTGAAAGCTTGCAACTCCATTCGGATTCGGCAGTGGCGTCATGACCTCCCTGGGGGTGTCATCTAGCATGGGGGTGCATGTGAGTGGTGCTATGTGTGAAAGGTGCCATCTTTGTTTGTGAGACAGCTTTGGTGTCGAGACGGTGAGTTCTGGTTTGCTATACTCTATTTTGGTGCTCGCCCGTGGTGGTCTGCTATACTCTGTTTGGTGCTCGCCCGTGGGTGTCCTCCCATTGCGTGGTTGTTCGTCACCCTCGATCCTGCATAGGACCCCTTCCCGATATTAGAGTTGGGCGGTTCATCAAGTCCTTGAGCCTTCTTAGTGGTTGTAACACTTGCTCTGGATGCTTGTTGTTGCCTTGAGCTCTTTGTTCCTTTGGTTTCAATATGTTTCCCCTGCAGCTTATCCTCTTCTGGCTGGGTCATCGACGGGCAACAACATTGTAGTTGTCGAGGTTTGCCTTGATGGTGGTCATGTGCAGTTGTTCTGCCTTGGTGGCCTCAAGACAACATTCATAGGTCTAGGGTGAACGACTCCTCCTCCCGACGGTATGGAGTCCTTGCAGCCCAGACGAGGGGTAGGGTCCCTCTTCAGGGAGGGAAAAAGAAGGTGTGGGGTCTCCGCAGTTCTTAAGACCTCTCCCAATGCAAAGGTGCTTAGATGAGGTGCTAAGTGCATTAAATACCTTAGCAACTCAAGTCCCCAATGCATAGGTGCTTAAGAGGGTGCTTGAATACGTTTTAGTCCCATGACTAAAAGTAGTGGGACTAAAACTTGCTAGCCTCACCCATGCTTGGATACAAATACTAAATAGACTAAAATGAGTTAATGAGCATTTATTATCCTCCAAACCCTCCAATCCCGAACTCGCATGTGTTAAAGGAGAGGAGTTAAATGAGGAGAGAGAGGACTAATCCACATTTTAGTAGGGTTCCCCTGACTAAAATTTTTAGTCTCAAGACTAGTTCTAGCCTCTCTTTAGTCAGGGGTGATTGGAACTTTAACCTCTAAAAGAGACTAGTTTTAGTCAGACTAAAAATAGTCCCTTGGATCCAAGCATGGCCTAACTTGTTGTTGCTAAGCACACTTTATTTAATAATGAGTTAGCACCTAAAGTCTTTCATGCATTGGCCAAATTGTTTCATTTAAGTGGTTTGCCTAGGTTCTCGCGCTTGGCATTGGTTCTTCCTGGGTCACCAAAGTACTCTCTTTCCGTCTTAAATGTTATGCCATGTCACTTTTTTGCTTATATGGCATGCTTAGCACCTATCCATGCATGCGTCGATGGTAGCGTTCTTTAGGTGGTTCGCTGCTCCTTTTGTGGTGCATTTGTCTTCTGCTTCGGGCTACCCCTTCTTCAAGCGACACATCATTACTTTCGATTTGAGTGCTTGTCGAGTGGTTTGGGTTGTATTGTAAGCCGTTTTGTTACATCCATGTATCTTTCGGTTCTTGGCTTTTCTTTTTCCTTGCTTTCTGTTGATTGTCGTTCTTGTTGGTTGTAATCTTGATCAATTGATGGATTTGTTAATGTAATGACGGTCTCTTGTATCTTTGTTCTAATTTTTTTTATCATGGTGTTTTTTGTGATATGCCGGGTCAAGGTCAAGTGGGCATACCTTAGTGCCAGATTCCCTCGAACACCTTAAGAGCAACTCTAGCAGACCCTGCAAAAGACGCGAAACCGCAAAATTTCGGCGAATATGCGGGCTCGGCCCAATTTTCCGGTCAGAAAGAGCCCGCATACTCGCCCGACCCGGAAATTTTTTTGTCGCGGCTCGCAAACCGCACACCCCGACCACTATATCTACGGTTCCAAGGCGCGTTTGCGGGTCGAAACCCTATCCCCCCCCCCGCCGCCGAGCCACGCAATTCCCCACCCCACTTCTCCACATTTCTCGCCGCCGGCGACCATCTTCCGCCTCCAGCCGCCATGTGGGGCCGCATGTGGAGCTCCGGACGCGGCTCCGACAGCAGATCCGGCGGCAGAAGCGACCCCGAGCGCGAGCGGCGCGTCCGGTCGGACGACGTGAGGAAGCGCGGGGGAGGAAGTAAACCAACCGCGGCCTCTCTCCGCCGCCGAGCTTCCGCCTCCGCGAGACGGAGGAGTACGACCGTCGGCACGGCCAAACCCCGTCCTCTGCCGCGTCCTTCTCCTCCGCGGCGAGATCTTCCTACGCCAGGAGCTCCTCCTCTTCCGGTGCGGGGCTTCTCCCCTAAAGAGGGAGTGGTCGGAGGAGCCGGAGGACTTCGAGTTCGTCCCCGTCAAGGAGGAGCCCGAGGAGCCCGAGGAGCTCGGCCGCCACGGAGTCGTCGGGCTGGAGGACTTCGTGGCCGACGTTGACGCGGTTACAGCCGCCATTGCCGAGCGGAGCGTGCGCGAGGAGCCGGAGCGCCAGCGGCACGTTGAGGAGCTCGAAGACCTCCAGTGGCGGCAGGCGGTCGCGGCCAACCTCGCCGCCAAGGAGAAGGATGACGAGTGGCCGCACATCCGCGAGGAGCAGAGGGTGAAGTACATCGATCTCCGCAGCTCCGACAAGTAGGATTGAGCTCCTCCACGACGTCGTCCATGGCCGCGAGCTCGCCACCGTGAGATCCCCACCCCCTTAGTACTAGTATTAATGTAGTATGTAGTATGAACTAGTGTTTGCAGTGCTTGATCATGTAAAATATATGTAGTACGTGATGAACTACTCGCGTCCACGAGGTGCAATTTCTCCCGCGAAACTATTTTTTTAAATTATGCAGTTTCTGTTCGGCCGCGCTAGTTTTCGACCCGCAAACTAGATCTTGTGAAACTGCAAACGCATTTTGCGAGTCGAGATTTTGCGGGCTCTACTAGAGTTGCTCTAAGGCCAGTCTCCCCATGCCCGACCGCCACAGCTCTCAACGCGCTCGCCGCTAGGCACGCGATGCCACTCATGCTGCTCAGCCTCGGCTCCAATCGGCTGACGCGTCCATGTTACCTTATCTCTTCCCATCCCCTCATTCTTCGCTCGCATCTCCTGTATACCGCAAGCTCTGCTCTTCCCTTGTTCCTCTTCTGTAGATGCTCGCATCTCTCCCACCGGCGGCTGGCTGTGCCAGCTGACCATGGCCACCACGCTACTTTGGTTCTTCAATCATGCATTGGCCATGGCTGCCCCCAGCCCCGCCCCCCTCAACCTCACCAGTGACAAGTGCTGCAAAACAACACCCACTGGTGCTGCCGATGGCGACGACAAGTGAAGGAGACCTGCGGCGGCCGGCGGTGCGGCGTTGCAACCACGGCAACAATTGATGGAGATCCGACCCTTTCTTTGGAAGCAGCCCCAATTTTTGCTGCCAAGACCTTCGTTTTTTGCTGGAATAGTAATTTTTTTGCTACCGCATTTTTGCTTCTTGCTGGAACCAGCTTCATGCCGGCATGGAAGAATAAGCTTCCACCTTGGGGACAAAAAGCTTCAACCGACTGTGGAAAAGCTTCAAGTGCCATGAAAAAAACGTTTCCACTGCAGGAAAAAAGCTTCAATGCTGAAAAAAGCTTCAACCGATGATTTAATTTGCTGGAATCCGGTGTTTTCTTGCTGGAACCAATTTTCTTCATGAGGCCAGGCATGTTTTTTGACTTTTTTGTTGCATTTGTGTTTTTTGCTAGAACCATCAACTGATTTTGCTACAACGACCTTTTGATTTTGCTGGAACCGCGAAGTGGAGCTGGGACCAGATTTTACCAATTGATTTTCGCTGCAACCATCTAATCGGCGAGCGGATCCATGGCGAGCCGGCGAGCGGCCCGACGAGCGACACCGACGAGCCGGCGAGGGGCCTGGCGAGTGATACGTCTCCAACGTATTTATAATTTTTGATTGTTCCATGCTATTATATTACCCGTTTTGGTCGTTTATGAGCTTTACTTTACACTTTTATATCATTTTTGAGACTAACCTACTGACCGGAGGCCCAACCCGAATTGCTGTTTTTTTTGCCTATTTCAGTGTTTCGAAGAAAAGGAATATCAAACGGAGTCCAAACGGAATGAAACCTTCAGGAGCGATCTTTCCGTAATAAACGCAATCCAGGAGACTTGGAGTGGACGTCAAGCTGCAAACGAGACGACCATGAGGATGCCCGGCACACCCTAAGGGGGTGGGTGCGCCCCCACCCTCGTGGGCCCCTCGTTACTCCATCGACGTACTTCCTTCACCTCTATATACTCCCGTACCTTGAAAACTCAGAGAGCACCACGAAAACCTAATTCCACCGTCGCAACCTTCTGTATCCGCGAGATCCCATCTTGGAGCCTTCGTCGGCGCTCCGCCGGAGGGGGAATCGACCATGGAGGGCCTCTACATCATCTCCAAGGCCTCTCCGATGAGTTGTGAGTAGTTTATCACAGATCTTCGGGTCCATAGTTATTAGCTAGATGGCTTCTTCTCTCTCTTAATTTGAATCTCAATACAAAGTTCTCCTCGATCTTCTTGGAGATCTATTCGATGTAACTCTTTTTGCGGTGAATTTGTCGAGATCCGATGAATTGTGGGTTTATGATCAAGTTTATCTATGAGAAATAATTGAATCTTCTCTGAATTCTTTTATGTGTGATTGGTTATCTTTGCAAGTCTCTTCGAATTATCAGTTTGGTTTGGCCTACTAGATTGATCTTTCTTGCAATGGGAGAAGTGCTCAGCTTTGGGTTCAATCTTGCGGTGTCCTTTCCCAGTGACAGCAGGGGCAGCAAGGCATGTATTGTATTGTTGCCATCGAGGATAAAAATATGGGGTATATATCATATTGCTTGAATTTATCCCTCTACATCATGTCATCTTTCTTAATGCGTTACTCTGTTCTTCATGAACTTAATACTCTAGATGCATGCAGGAGTCGGTCGATGTGTGGAGTAATAGTAGTAGATGCAGAATCGTTTCGATCTACTTGTTGTGGACGTGATGCCTATATACATGATCATGCCTAGCTTTAGTTAAAAGGTGTACCAATGATTCAGAGTTTTTAGATCTTGATGCTAGATTTGGTAAAAGTGGGATTGGAGAGGTCAAAACTTTACATAGCATTGAAGCCACTATTATGGATTTCAAGGAATTTAATTATGGTAATTGTTCTTTAATAGATTGTATTTCCTTGATACAGTCCGTGTTGAATTCTCCTCATGCTTATAGTTAAAATAAAGCTTTTACCAAACATATTGTTGATGCCTTGATGCAATCTTATGAGGAAAAACTTGAATTGGAAGTTTCTATACCTAGAAACCTTTATGATGAGTGAGAAACTACTATAAAAATTAAAATTAAATATCATGGCTGCTATGCTTTGTGTGATTTGGGTGCTAGTGTTTCCACGATTCCAAAAACTTTATGTGATGTGCTAGGTTTCCATGATTTTGATGATTGCTCTTTAAATTTGCACCTTGCGGATTCCACCATTAAGAAACCTATGGGAAGGATCAATGATGTTCTTATTGTTGCAAATAGGAATTATGTGCCCGTAGATTTTATCGTTCTTGATATAGATTGCAATCTTTTATGTTCTATTATTCTTGGTAGACCTTTCCTTGGAACGATTGGTGCAATTATTGATATGAAGAAAGGGAATATTAGATTACAATTTGCATTAAGGAAAGGCATTGAACACTTTCCAAGAAAGAAAGTTAAATTACCTTATGAATCTATTATGTGTGCCACTTATGAATTAAATGCTAAAGATGGTACTAATTAGATCTATTCTTGTTTTTATGCCTACCTAGGGGTGTTAAACGATAGCGCTAGTTGGGAGGCAACCCAATTTTATTTTTGTTTCTTGATTTTTGCTTATGTTTAGTAATAAATATTTCATCTAGCTTCTGTTTAGATGTGCTTTCATGTTTTAGTTAGTGTTTGTGCCAAGTAGAACCTATAGGATAACCTACGGTGATAGTTAATTTGATTCTTCTGAAAAACAGAAACTTTTGCGTATACGAAAATAATTTTAGTAAATCACAGAAACGTGCTTTTGCGTTGATTCCTTTTGAAGTAGAACAATAGACAAATTTCCCAGGACTTCCTATTTTCGTAGGATTTGTAGAGTTCCATAAGTATTCGAAAGTTACAGATTTCTACAGACTGTTCTGTTTTTGACAGATTCTGTTTTTCGTGTGTTGTTTGCTTATTTTTATGCATCTATGGCTAGTATCGGGGGGTATGAACCATAGAAAAGTTGGAACACAGTAGGTTTAACACCAATATAAATAAATAATGAGTTCATTACAGTACCTTATGTGGTGGTTTTTCTTTCTTGCACTAACGGAGCTTATGAGATTTTTTGTTGAGTTTTGTGTTGTGAAGTTTTCAAGTTTTGGGTAAAGATTTGATGGACTATGGAATAAGGAGTGGAAAGAGCTTAAGCTTGGGGATGCCCATGGCACCCCAAGATATTCAAGGATAACCAAAAGCCTAAGCTTGGGGATGCCCCGGAAGGCATCCCCTCTTTCGTCTTCGTTTATCGGTAACTTTACTTAGAGCTATATTTTTATTCATCACATGATATGTGTTTTGCTTGGAGCATCTTGTATGATATTAGTATTTGATTTTTATATTACCACAATCATCCTTGTTGTACACACCTTTTGGGAGAAACCCACATGATTTGGAATTTATTAGAATACTCTATGTGCTTCACTTATATCTTTTGAGCTAGATAGTTTTGCTCTAGTACTTCACTTATATCTTTTTGAGCACAACGGTGGCTTTATTTTGTAGAAACTGTTGATCTCTCATGCTTCACTTAAATTATTTTGAGAGCCTTTTAGAACATCATGGTATTTTCTATGGTTATAAAATTCGTCCTAGAATGATGGGCATCCAAGTTGGGTATAATAAAAACTATCATAGGAAGTGAATTGGATGTTATGGTCAATTTGATACTTGATAATTGTTTTGAGATATAGAGGTGGTGATATTAGAGTCATGCTAGTTGGGTAATTATGAATTTAAAGAATACTTGTGTTGAAGTTGGCAAGTCCCGTAGCATGCATGTATGGTAACCGTTGTGTAACAAATTTGAAACATGAGGTGTTCTTAGATTGTCATCCTTATGAGTGGCGGTCGGGGACAAGCGATGGTCTTTTCCTACCAATCTATCCTCCTAGGAGCATGTACATAGTGCTTGGTTTTTGATGACTTGTAGATTTTCGCAATAAGTATATGAGTTCTTTATGACTATTGTGAGTCCATGGATTATATGCACTCTTACCCTTCCATCATTGCTAGCCTCTTCGGTACCCTGCATTGCCCTTTCTCACCTTGAGAGTTGGTGCAAACTTCGCCGGTGCATCCAAACCCCGTGATACGATACGCTCTATCACACATAAACCTCCTTATATTTTCCTCAAAACAGCCACCATACCTACCTATTATGGCATTTCCATAGCCATTCCGAGATATATTGCCATGCAACTTTCCACCGTTCCGTTTATCATGACACGCATCATCATTGTCATATTGCCTTGCATGATCATGTAGTTGACATCGTATTGTGGCAAAGCCACCTTCATAATTTTTCATACATGTCACTCTTGATTCATTTCCAATCCCGGTACACCTCCGGAGGCATTCATATAGAGTCATATTTTATTCTAGTTTTGAGTTGTAACTCATGAGTTCTAAATAAATAGAAGTGTGATGATCATTATTAGAGCATTGTCCCCTAAAAAAATAGAAAGGCCAAAAAAGAAAAAAAAGAAGGGAAAGGCCAAAAAAAAGAAAGGCTAAATAAAAAAAGAAAGGCCCCAAAAAAGGGGGACAATGCTACTATCCTTTTCCACACTTGTGCTTCAAAGTAGCACCATGTTCTTCATATAGAGAGCCTCATACGTCTCCAATGTATCTATAATTTTTGATTGTTCCATGCTATTATATTTCCCATTTTGGATGTTTATGGGCTTTACTTCACACTTTTATATCATTTTTGGGACTGACCTACTAACCGGAGGCCCGGCCCGAATTGCTGTTTTTTGCATATTTCAGTGTTTCGAAGAAAAGGAATATCAAACGGAGTCCAGACGGAATGAAACCTTTGGGAGCGATCTTTTCGGAACAAAGCAATCCAGGAGACTTGGAGTGGACGTCAAGCTGCAAACGAGGCAGCCATGAGGGTGCCCGGCGCGCCCTAAGGGGGTGGGCGCGCCCCCACCCTCGTGGGCCCCTCGTTACTCCACCGACGTACTTCCTTCACCTCTATATACTCACGTACCATGAAAACTCAGAGAGCACCACGAAAACCTAATTCCACTGCCGCAACCTTCTGTATCCGCGAGATCCCATCTTGGAGCCTTCGCCGGCGCTCCGTCGGAGGGGGAATCGACCACAGAGGGCCTCTACATCATCTCCAAGGCCTCTCCGATTAGTTGTTAGTAGTTTACCACAGACCTTCGGGTCCATAGTTATTATCTAGATGGCTTCTTCTCTCTCTTTGAATCTCAATACAAAGTTCTCCTCGATCTTCTTGGAGACCTATTCGATGTAACACTTTTTGCGGTGTGTTTGTCGAGATCCGATGAATTTTGGGTTTATGATCAAGTTTATCTATGAGAAGTATTTGAATCTCCTCTGAATTCTTTTATGTATGATTGGTTATCTTTGCAAGTCTCTCCGAATTATCAGTTTGGTTTGGCCTACTAGATTGATCTTTCTTGCAATGGGAGAAGTGCTTAGCTTTGGGTTCAATCTTGCGGTGTCCTTTCCTAGTGACAGCAGGGGCAGCAAGGCACGTATTGTATTGTTGCCATCGAGGATAAAAAGATGGGGTTTATATCATATTGCATGAGTTTATCCCTCTACATCATGCCATCTTTCTTAATGCGTTACTCTGTTCTTCACGAACTTAATACTCTAGATGGAGGCAGGAGTCGGTCGATGTGTGGAGTAATAGTAGTAGATGCAGAATCGTTTCGATCTACTTGTCACGGACGTGATGCCTATATACATGATCATGCCTAGATATTCTCATAACTATGCACTTTTCTATCAATTGCTTGATAGTAATTTGTTCACCCACCGTAATACTTATGCTATCTTGAGAGAAGCCACTAGTGAAACCTATGGCCCCCGGGTCTATCTTTTATCATATAAGTTTTCCATCTACTTTTATTTGCATCTTTTACTTTCCAATCTATATCCTAAAAATACCAAAAATATTTATCTTATCATATTATCTCTATCAGATCTCACTTTTGCAAGTTACCGTGAAGGGATTGACAACCCCTTTATTGCGTTGGTTGCGAGGTTCCTGTTTGTTTGTGTAGGTGCGTGGGACTTTTGAGGAGCCTCCTATTGGATTGATACCTTGGTTCTCAAAAACTGAGGGAAATACTTACGCTACTTTGCTGCATCACCCTTTCCTCTTCAAGGAAAACCAACGCAGTGCTCAAGAGGTAGCAAGAAGGATTTCTGGCGCCGTTGCCGGGGTGGTCTTCGCTCAAGTCAAGACATACCAAGTACCCATCACAAACTCATCTCCCTCGC
This sequence comes from Triticum dicoccoides, assembly GCF_002162155.2. Taxonomy (NCBI): domain Eukaryota; kingdom Viridiplantae; phylum Streptophyta; class Magnoliopsida; order Poales; family Poaceae; genus Triticum; species Triticum dicoccoides. The sequence continues at coordinate 63,244,441 of NC_041391.1, forward strand.
ATTACATTATTTTCCATTTTCCTCTTGTTTTCCTCTCCCCCATTTCACCCTTGCCGTTTTATTCGCCCTCTCTTTCCCAATCCCCTCTCTCTTTTGCTTGCCTTTTCGTTTGCTTGTGTGTTGGATTGTTTGTCACGATGGCGCAAGATAATACATATTGTGTGACTTTTCCAATACCAATAATAATTATTTCCTTAGCACTCCGATTGCTCCTCTTAATGATGTTGAATCTTGTGAAATCATTGCTGCTTTGCTGAACCTTGTTATGAAAGATCAATTCTCTGGCCTTCCTACTGAAGATGCCACTACTCATCTAAACAACTTTGTTGATTTGTGTGATGTGCAAAAGAAGAAAGATACGGATAATGATATTGTTAAATTGAAGTTATTTCTGTTTTCACTTAGAGATCATGCTAAAACTTGGTTTTCGTCTTTGCCTAAGAATAGTATTGATTCATGGAATAAGTGCAAAGATGCTTTTATCTCTAAGTATTTTCCTCCCGCTAAGATCATCTCTCTCAGGAACGATATTATGAATTTTAAACAACTTGATCATGAGCATGTTGCCCAATCTTGGGAAAGAATGAAATTAATGATTCACAATTGCCCTACTCATGGTTTGAACTTATGGATGATCATACAAAATTTTTATGCCGGATTGAATTTTGCTTCTAGAAATCTTTTAGATTCGGCCGCAGGAGGCACTTTTATGGAAATCACCTTAGGAGAAGCTACTAAACTCCTTGATAATATCATGGCTAATTATTATCAATGGCACACCGAAAGATCTACTAGTAAAAAGTGCATGATATAGAAGAAATTAATGTTTTGAGTGGAAAGATGGATGAACTTATGAAATTGTTTGCTACTAAGAGTGCTCCTATTGATCCAATGATATGCCTTTGTCTACCTTGATTGAGAATAATAATGAATCTATGGATGTGAATTTTGTTGGTAGGAATAATTTTGGTAACAATGCTTATAGAGGAAACTTTAATCCTAGACAATTTCCTAGTAATTCCTCTAATAATTATGGTAATTCCTACAACAACTCTTATGGAAATTTTAATAAGATGCCCTCTGATTTTGAGAATAGCGTTAAAGAATTTATGATCTCTCAAAAGAATTTTAATGCTTTGCTTGAAGAAAAATTGCTTAAAGTTGATGAATTGGCTAGGAACGTTGATAGACTTTCGCTTGATGTTGATTCTTTGAAACTTAGATCTATTTCACCGAAGCATGATATCAATGAGTCTCTCAAAGCCATGAGAATTTCCATTGATGAGTGCAAAGAAAGAACTGCTAGGTTGCGTGCTAAGAAAGATTGCTTTGTAAAAGCGTGTTCTTCTAGTCTCCATGAAAATAATGATGAAGATCTACAAGTTATTGATGTGTCCCCTATTAAATCTTTGTTTTGTAATATGAATCTTGATAATGATGGGACTGGAGATGAGTCAACTTTAGTTAAAAGGCGTCCCAATAATTCAGAGTTTTTAGATCTTGATACTAAATTTGGTAAAAGTGGGATTGGAGAGGTCAAGACTTTACATAGCATTGAACCCACTATTATGGATTTCAAGGAATTTAATTATGATAATTGTTCTTTAATAGATTTTATTTCCTTGTTGCAATCCGTGTTGAATTCTTCTCATGCTTATAGTCAAAATAAAGCTTTTACCAAACATATTGTTGATGCCTTGATGCAATATTATGAGGAAAAACTTAATTTGGAAGTTTCTATACCTAGAAAACTCTATGATGAGTGGGAACCTACTATAAAAATTAGAATTAAAGATCATGAGTGCTATGCTTTGTGTGATTTGGGTGCTAGTGTTTCCACGATTCCGAAAACTTTATGTGATGTGCTAGGTTTCCATGATTTTGATGATTGCTCTTTAAACTTGCACCTTGCGGATTCCACCATTAAGAAACCTAGGGGAAGGATCACTGATGTTCTTATTGTTGCAAATAGGAATTATGTGCCCATAGATTTTATCGTTCTTGATATAGATTGCAATCTTTCATGTCCTATTATTCTTGGTAGACCTTTCCTTAGAATGATTGGTGCAATTATTGATATGAAGGAAGGGAATATTAGATTCCAATTTCCATTAAGGAAAGGCATGGAACACTTTCCAAGAAAGAAAGTTAAATTACCTTATGAATCTATCATGCGAGCTACTTACGAATTAAATGCCAAAGATGGCACTACTTAGATGTATTCTCGCTTTTATGCCTATCTAGGGGCGTTAAACAATAGTGCTAGTTGGGAGGCAACCCAATTTTATTTTTGTTTCTTGCTTTTTGCTTCTGTTTAGTACTCCCTCCATTCCTAAATATGGGTGTATAGTTTTTGGCACGGAAATTAAAGAACGCACATGGAGGGAAAATTTCACATGTTTTGGGGTGAGATTTCACCTGACTAATTGACATAAGAAAATAGATGAGCTTGCCTGATATAAGGAAATGTAATGAAATCCTTAAAAAAATTATCCAAATGAGTGGTGCAACGCAATACACCTTATATTTTGGATTTTTTCTCAAAAATCTATACACCTTATATCAAGGAACGAAGGGAGTAATAAATATTTCATCTAGTGTCTCTTTAGAGTGTTTTCATGTTTTAATTAATGTTTGTGCCAAGTAGAACCTATAGGATAACCTACGGTAATAGTTAATTTGATTCTGCTGATAAATAGAAACTTTTGCTCGCACGAAAATATTTTTTGTAAATCACAGAAACATGCTTTTGCGTTGATTCCTTTTTCTGTAGATCAATAGACCAATTTACAAGGACTTCCTATTTTGGTAGGATTTTTACAGTTCCAAAAGTATTCTAAAGTTACAGATTTCTACAGACTGTTCTGTTTTTGACAGATTCTGTTTTTCGTGTGTTGTTTGCTTATTTTGATGCATCTATGGTTAGTAGCGGGGGGTATGAACCATAGAGAAATTGGAATACAGTAGGTTTAACACCAATATAAATAAAGAATGAGTTCATTACAGTACCTTATGTGGTGGTTTTTCTTTCTTGCACTAACGGAGCTTATGAGATTTCCTGTTGAATTTTGTGTTGTGAAGTTTTCAAGTTTTGGGTAAAGATTTGATGGACTATGGAATAAGGAGTGGCAAGAGCCTAAGCTTGGGGATGCCCATGGCACCCCAAGATATTCAAGGATAACCAAAAGCCTAAGCTTGGGGATGCCCCGGAAGGCAACCCCTCTTTCGTCTTCGTCTATCGGTAACTTTACTTGGAGCTATATTTTTATTTGCCACATGATATGTGTTTTGCTTGGAGCGTCTTGTATGATATTAGTATTTGCTTTTTATATTACCACAATCATCCTTGCTGTACACACCTTTTGGGATAAACCCACATGATTTGGAATTTATTAGAACACTCTATGTGCTTCACTTATATCTTTTGAGCTCGATAGTTTTGCTCTAGTACTTCACTTATACCTTTTAGAGCACGGCGGTGGATTAATTTTGTAGAAATTTTTGTTCTCTCATGCTTCACTTAAATCATTTTGAGAGTCCTTTAGAACAGCATGGTATTTGCTATGGTTATAAACTTGGTCCTAGAATGATGGGCATCCAAGTTGGGTATAATAAAAACTATCATAGGAAATGAATTGGATGCTATGATCAATTTGATGCTTGATAACTGTTTTGAGATATGGAGGTGGTGATATTAGAGTCATGCTAGTTGGGTAATTGTGAATTTAAAGAATACTTGTGTTGAAGTTGGCACGTCCCGTAGCATGCACGTATGGTAACTGTTGTGTAACAAATTTGAAACATGAGGTGTTCTTAGATTGTCATCCTTATGAGTGGCGGTCGAGGACGAGTGATGATCTTTTCCTACCAATCTATCCCCCTAGGAGCATGCACGTAGTGCTTGGTTTTTGATGACTTGTAGATTTTTGCAATTAGTATATGAGTTCTTTATGACTAATGTGAGTCCATGGATTATACGCACTCTTACCCTTCCATCATTGCTAGCCTCTTCGGTACCGTGCATTGCCCTTTCTCACCTTGAGAGTTGGTGCAAACTTCGCCGGTGCATCTAAACCCCGTGATACGATACGCTCTATCACACATAAACCTCCTTATATCTTCCTCAAAACAGCCACCATACCTACCTATTATGGTATTTCCATAGCCATTCCGAGATATATTGCCATGCAACTTTCCACCGTTCCGTTCATCGTGACACACATCATCATTGTCATATTGCCTTGCATGATCATGTAGTTGACATCGTATTGTGGCAAAGCCACCTTCATAATTTTTCATACATGTCACTCTTGATTCATTTTCCATCCCGGTACACCGCCGGAGGCATTCATATAGAGTCATATCTTGTTCTAGTTTTGTGTTGTAACTCATGAGTTCTAAATAAATAGATGTGTCATGATCATCATTATTAGAGCATTGTCCCCTAAAAAAAGAGAAAGGCCAAAAAAAAAGGGAAAGGCCAAAAAAAAGAAAGGCCAAAAAAAAGAAAGGCCCAAAAAAGGGGGGGGGGACAATGCTACTATCTTTTTCCACACTTGTGCTTCAAAGTAGCACCATGTTCTTCATATAGAGAGTCTCATATGTTTTCACTTTCATATACTAGTGGGAATTTTTCATTATATAACTTGGCTTGTATATTCCAACGATGGCCTTCCTCAAAATGCCCTAGGTCTTCGTGAGCAAGCAAGTTGGATGCACACCCACTAGTTTTTTTGTTGAGCTTTCATACATTTATAGCTCTAGTGCATCCGTTGCATGGCAATGCCTACTCCTCATGATTGACATCAATTGATGGGCATCTCCATAGCCCGTTGATTAGCCTCGTTAACATGAGACTTTCTCCTTTTTTGTCTTCTCCACACAACCTCCATCATCATATTCTATTCCACCCATAGTGCTATATCCATGGCTCACGCTCATGTATTGCGTGAAAGTTGAAAAAGTTTGAGATTACTTAAGTATGAAACAATTGCTTGGCTTGTCATCGTGGGTGTGCAAGATGAGAGAATTCTTGTGTGACGAAAATGGAGCATGACCAAACTATATGATTTTGTAGGTATGAACTTTCTTTAGCCATGTTATTTTGAGAAGACATGATTGCTTTGTTAGTATGCTTGAAATATTACTATTTCTTATGTCAATATGAACTTTTATTTTGAATCATCTGGATCTGAACATTCATGCCACAATAAAAGAAATTTACATTAAGGATTATGCTAGGTAGCATTCCACATCAAAAATTCTGTTTTTATCATTTACCTACTCAAGGACGAGTAGGAATTAAGCTTGGGGATGCTTGATACGTCTCCAACGTATCTATAATTTTTGATTGTTCCATGCTATTATATTACCCGTTTTGGATGTTTATGGGCTTTACTTCACACTTTTATATCATTTTTGGGACTAACCTATTAACCGGAGGCCCAACCCGAATTGCTGTTTTTTGTGCCTATTTCAATGTTTCGAAGAAAAGGAATATCAAATGGAGTCCAAACGGAATGAAACCTTCGGGAGCGATCTTTTCAGAACAAACGCAATCCAGGAGACTTGGAGTGGACATCAAGCTGTAGACGAGGCGGCCACGAGGGTGCCCGACGCGCCCCCTGGGGGTGGGCACGCCCCCACTCTCGTGGGCCCCTTGTTGCTCCACCGACGTACTTCCTTCGCCTATATATACTCCCGTACCATGAAAACATCGGGCATTACCACGAAAACCTAATTCTAGTGCCGCAACCTTCTGTATCCGCGAGATCCCATCTTGGAGCCTTCGCCGGCGCTCTGCCGGAGGGGGAATCGACCACGGAGGGCCTCTACATCATCTCCAAGGCCTCTCTGATGAGTTGTGAGTAGTTTACCACAGACCTTCGGGTCCATAGTTATTAGCTAGATGGCTTCTTCTCTCTCTTTGAATCTCAATACAAAGTTCTCCTCGATCTTCTTGGAGATTTATTCGATGTAACTCTTTTTGCGGTGTGTTTGTCGAGATCCGATGAATTGTGGATTTGTGATCAAGTTTATCTATGAGAGGTATTTGAATCTCCTCTGAATTATTTTATGTATGATTGGTTATCTTTGCAAGTCTCTTCGAATTATCAGTTTGGTTTGGCCTACTAGATTGATCTTTCTTGCAATGGGAGAAGTGCTTAGCTTTGGGTTCAATCTTGCGGTGTCCTTTCCTAGTGACAGCAGGGGCAGCAAGGCACGTATTGTATTGTTGCCATCGAGGATAAAAAGATGGGGTTTATATCATATTGCATGAGTTTATCCCTCTACATCATGCCATCTTTCTTAATGCGTTACTCTGTTCTTCACGAACTTAATACTCTAGATGGAGGCAGGAGTCGGTCGATGTGTGGAGTAATAGTAGTAGATGCAGAATCGTTTCGATCTACTTGTCACGGACGTGATGCCTATATACATGATCATGCCTAGATATTCTCATAACTATGCACTTTTCTATCAATTGCTTGATAGTAATTTGTTCACCCACCGTAATACTTATGCTATCTTGAGAGAAGCCACTAGTGAAACCTATGGCCCCCGGGTCTATCTTTTATCATATAAGTTTTCCATCTACTTTTATTTGCATCTTTTACTTTTTAATCTATATCATAAAAATACCAAAAATATTTATCTTATCATATTATCTCTACCAGATCTCACTTTTGCAAGTTACCATGAAGGGATTGACAACCCCTTTATTGCGTTGGTTGCGAGGTTCTTGTTTGTTTGTGTAGGTGCATGGGACTTTTGAGGAGCCTCCTATTGGATTGATACCTTGGTTCTCAAAAACTGAGGGAAATACTTACGCTACTTTGCTGCATCACCCTTTCCTCTTCAAGGAAAACCAACACAATGCTCAAGAGGTAGCACCCCCCCGGGGGAAGTATTGGGCCTTATTGGGCCATAGTGGAGAGGATGAGGCAGGCCACGGGAGGTGGCATGCTCCCCTCCCCCTTTCCTTCTTCCTCTCCCTCTCTTTCCCTCTTCCCCCTCCATTGGAAAGGAAGGGGGGGGGGGCGACTAGGATTGGGAATCCTAGTTGGACTCCCCCCACTTGGCGCGCGCCTTAGGTCCGGCGGCCTCCCCCTTCTCCTTTATATACGGGGGCAGGGGGCACCCCAAGGCACAATAGTTGTCTCTTAACCGTGTGCGGTGCCCCCTCCACCATTTACTCCTCCGGTCATATTGTCGTAGTGCTTAGGCAAAGCCCTGCACGGATCACATCACCAACACCGTCATCACGCCGTCGTGCTGACAGAACTCATCGACTCCTTCGTGCCTCTACTGGATCAAGAGTTCAAGGGACGTCATCGAGTTGAATGTGTGCAGAACCCGAAGGTGTCGTACGTTCGGTACTTGATCGGTTGATTCGAGAAGACGTTTGACTACATCAACCATGTTAAGTTAAGGCTCCCACTTTCGGTCTACGAGGGTACGTGGACACACTCTCCCCCTCCCGTTGCTATGCATCTCCTAGATAGATCTTGCGTGAGCGTAGGAATTTTTTTGAAATCGCATGCTATGTTTCCCAACAAAGCATACATGACATGTCCAGGCATATGGCAAGTGACAAGTAGCTCTGAAAACACATATTGTGTTAATTTGAACAACCAGACCTGTGACTGTAGGAGGTGGGACATGACTGTTGTGCCCTGCAGTCATGCCATTGCTGCAATGAAGAAAGTGAAGATACATCCTGAAGACTATGTCAATGACTTCTTCAAGAAACCCATGTGATGTGGACCAGATCATGACCAAGGCATCCAAGAGTTAGGTTAATGCTAGCACAAATGCTGAACCATTAGAGCATCCAAAGGAAGACAAGGGCAAAACCATTATCTTTGTTGGGAAGCTTCCGGTGCCTATTTTAGGAGAAATGACACATGAGATTTCCAGCAGCAACTTCCCACCTAAACCTAATTAATTCTGGAAGTCTCTAGCACTTTATAGAGGCTGGAAGAGATGGTCTTAGAAGTCAGCTTTCATTCAAAAAAACTGTGCATCATTTGAGGTCTTAAGTCAAAAGTTGTGCAAGTTTCCATGCAAGCTGTCCAGGAATTTATTACAGCGCGAGGCTCAACAAGTTTGCTCCTGCTACAGCTTGGGGCTCACGAATTTACCCTTCTTTTTGAGTTGTTTTCACACCTAACTAGTGGGTGCTTCTAGTATAAATACTCCCCAGCTGTTCCATGTGAGGGGGGGATGAGATTTCTGAGTTTATGTTTGTAGACAGCCGGTGAGGTTGTGTTGTGCTGTGAGCACTAGTATTGTTGAGTGTTAGCTCGTGTGTGTGGATTGGAGGGCCTGTCCTCAATTCATATAGGATCCTTGTGGTTCCCTCTTGTGATTCTTCTTAGGTTCACAAGCTTCATGGTTTGGGTTGCATCCTTGTAAACCCAGCTAGTTATCCGCTGCAATTTATCTGAGAGTGTTTCCTTTTGTTCTTGCCACTTGAGAGAAACAAAGTGTGTTGAAACAAGTATCGAGTGAGTTTGTTGCTGCTCCTTGTGAGTTCTTTGGCACCGTGAAAGATCATTTCCGAGGCGTCCCGTATCACCATGTATTGTGAAACATATAAGCACATAATATTCCCTGTGCCAGGTCCATCTTTTTTTAGAGAAAAGAAAGGTAAAAAACAAACTGTCAGGAGGAAAGGCATATTTGAGGTGCCAGCTAAAAAGGACACTTCTAGGATTGGTACAGTGACATGCAGCAACTGCAAGAAGTAAGGGCACAGGTCAAAAATTGTGGTGACCCCTTGAAACCTAAGTTGCAGATGAGGATGAACAAGCACCAGGTAACTCCTTCAGTTCCATTCATTGCATTGTTACATTCATTTCATGTGTATGAAAATAGAGCTAATTAATCTTCATGTGTAGGAAAACAGAGCTAATTACTCTGAGGTTGGTTCTTCAATGGCTGCAACAGCACAAAGGCCACCGAGGGTACCTACTGCCTCTGCACCAACAGTTCCTGCAACAACAAATGAGTCAACACAGACATCTTGTAGGTCAAGGAAGAGGGTTGCTTCCACATCAGTAGCAGCACCAGGTACAACATCAGGAAAAACATCAGCCTCCAAGAAGAGCAGGACCACCAACAGCACCTCTAAAGATTAGGATTGGACTTGGAGTCCAAGTCCTCCCCCCTTTGCTGCACCCTTGGAGGGGCTGTTCCCCACGCACCTCGACCTATATATAGAGGGGAGGAGCGCCCCAGGAGGACACACCAAGCCCTTGGCGCCCCTCTCTCTCCCGTTACTCCGTAGTTCCTCCATCCTCATTCTATTAGCGCTTGGCGAAACCCTGCTGAACTAGCTCCACCACCATCATCACCACCATGCCGTTGTGCTGGTTGTGATCCCATCTATTTATCCGCCTTCTCTTGCTGGATCAAGTAGGAGCAGACATCATCGAGCCGCGCGTGTGCTAAACTTGAAGGTGCCGTCCGTTCGGCACTAGGTCAGTTGGATCGTGATCGGATCCCGAAGAGTACAACTACATCAACCGCGGTATATATGCTTTCGCTTTCGGTGTACGAGGGTACGTAGACACACTCTCCCCTCTCGTTGCTATGCTTCTCCTAGATAGATTTTGGGTGTTCATAGGATTTTTTTTTTGATTTTCATGCTTCATTCCCCATCACCCTTATCCATTGCAATATCATAAAATCTTGGATATTAATTACCAAGATGTGTTGTATCTACTCATTTATCTTTCCAGAATAATACATGTGACTGTTTCGTGGTTAGAAAAGCCCCGAAGCGGAGAAAATCCCGCTTTGCACAGACGAAACCTGGTCAAAAATTGGATTCTTGGGTATCCCCCACACTTGGGACAAGTTTTTGAGTCACAAATAATTATTTCAGCGGAGGCCTTGCCACATACGATCCTTGTTTATAAGCTTGAAACTCCACTAGCAAAGAACACAATACTTTCCTCTACATGGATACCAAGCCCACCATGATCTTTGGGTGCTCCAAAAAATGCCCCATTCAACCAAACAACATGGGGAGTTAGATGATCATCAAGACGGAGCACAGGACAACATGCAAAATTACCACAACAGAGTTGGGTGCATTCATAAAAAAAATTGTTCACCGCACATGTTCATACAATAATACATACTGATTTTGAGTAATAGAAATAATGTACCTTAGCTAAAAAGCCACTTACAAGCAAGCAAAACTATCGAGGGAATGTTGCGGATAACATGAACTCTTCTTCTTGGCTATAACACCTGCTTGCTTCTTTTCGTTTTTTCTTTGCTTGTTGGCTGGTTGAGGGATAGCTCGTTGCTACATACACCTCGTCTATTTCTTCTACCAAATCAGCCCAGACAAGCTCCTTGGTTGCTTGGAGAGCTTCAAGCGCCATCTCCACTTGCCTCATGGTTGGTCGCTCCTCTGCTCTTAGTTTCACACACGCCACAGCTAGAGTAGCAACTTCTTTCACTTCGCTACCCCCCTCCTCTACAACTTGTGGATCTAATATTTCGGGCAGATTACCTTCTGCAAGTAGTGCAACAAATTGCATGACAAGTCCATCGCCTTCGGTGGATCTATACAAAGATGGCTTCCTCCTAGTAAGCAGTTCAACAAGAAGGACTCCAAAGCTATAAACATCACTACTTTCTGTGAGGCGCCCATTATAATAATACATAGGGTCTAAGTACCCTATAGTTCCTTGCACCGCAGTTGTTGTTCCTGCTTGATCCACTTGAATGTATCTTGAAGCTCCAAAGTCTGAAACTTTTGCTGTCAATGCATCGTCAAGAAGTATGTTGGAAGGCTTGATATCTCTGTGTATTATAGGGACTGAAACAGAAGAGTGAAGGTAAGCGAGAGCTTTGCTTATTTCACTTGTGATCCTTAACCTATCTTTCCAAGGAAGCGATCCTGGTTCTTCCGTGTGAAGATGATCACTGAGTGTTCCATTGGAAATGAACTCATAAGCCAATAAAGGGACTTCTGTCTCGAGGCAACACCCACGGAGCCTCACAATATTTCTATGGTTAATTTGTGAGAGTATGGCAACCTCATTTATGAACTCGTCGATTTCTCTCTTGACAACAATATTTGATTTTTTGATGGCCACAACATGCAGGTCCGACAAGATCCCTTTGTAGACAGTGCCATGCCCTCCTCCACCGAGCCTGCGAGTTTGATCAAAATTGTTGGTAGCCTTCACTAGCTCTTCTAATGAAATGAGCATCCTCTCTGCGATATCCGCCCTGTGAGATACCAACTGCTCCAACAGTTGCCCACGGTTTTGACTAAAGAACTTCCGTCTCAATGCATCCGCCTTGCGTTGCTTAAGAGCCCGGGTTATTAGGAGTGCACCAAGAACCAACAGTAGAATGCATGGTCCACTTGCAACCGAGAGACCAATGATTAAACCCAAGTTACCTGGAAATTAAACATTACACATACATATATTTAACCGTTTCCACGCACCAGTAGTATTTGGCAGGTTGGTGATCATCATACCTTTGATTTTGCCTGCAGGCTGGACGCACCCACCAGGTAGGGTAGAGTTGCCATGTGTTCCTGCCGGGCACCGGCAACCAAACGATCCGGGCAATTCCTCACAGTCGCCGTAGCAGCCATATTTTTCTTTATGATCGCACTCTTTGATATCTGCATATACACAATCTAATTTATCATGTCTTCTTTAAGATTACACGTTAAGCAAAAATAAAATCAAGTTTACAAAACAGCCACGTGCAAATTACGTTACCTTGGCATCCGCTGGTGAGGTAAGGGTTGCCTTGGTAGCCCTTCTTGCACTGGCAGGAATAGGCTCCTCTGTCTTTACAGTACTTGGCATCCTTGCATTTGCTGTTGGTGCTCTTGCAGATGCTCCGCCTTACGTCACGGGGGCATTTGCGCGAAGAATTATACACTGGGACGTCGTGTGCCACGGCCCACTGGAGGACCACAGGGACCCTGAGTTGATCAGCCTTCCGCCGCCAGTGACTACTGTTGTTCTTGTAGGTAAATTCCATAACCACTTTCAGGTTGTGCTCCTCTAGCCAGCCCACCTTGGCGATGAGCAGTACATTCTTCACTGTTGTATAGCGCTTCGTGTCATTGGGCTGGATGCCCTTGAGCCGATTGAGGTAGACATCGTAGGACGCGCCGTAGGGCATGCTCTTACCAACGATGGACGACTGGCAGCAACCGATGTTGGAGCAGGTAGAGTTGGGGCCATGCCCCTGAACATACCCGGGAAATCGACGATCAGAGCGAGGAGGGCAGGAGGAGGCGCAACCGCTGACGAGGTTACCCTTTCGCATCAACATCGCCTGCACGTTGCAGCCCGTCAGCATGAACTCGTTGGACCTCGGATGCAGGGAGTACAGCACCCCGTCGGCGGTCTCACCGAGGCTCCACCGACCGGAGCCACCGCTCATGTTGATGGCTTGCAGTCCATGGCTGACGACGCGCATCCAGCTGCTGTCCAGGGAGATGCGGTCGACCTCGAACGTGCCAGCGCTGCCGTCGCCGAGGAGCAGCCGCGGGGGCTTGCTTCCGTCGTTGTCGCAGGTGAGCTTGAACCCTGGCCTGTAGCACCTGCTCGGCCCCATGCCGAACGGGTACGGCACACTCACGTTGCCACAGCTGGTGTCGCAGCCCGGCAGCCCTATCATCAATGGCGGATCCCCTGCGGTGACCGCATTCGCCGAGATCAGCAGCACCAGCGCCGCTGCCGCAATGGATACACAGCCGGTTAGCATCACGTACGGGCGGCACGGAGATGGGTTGTCTAATTTTCTTGTTGCTAGAGTTAGCTGATTTCACTTAATTTTGCTGCTATATACTATAGTACTGCGTGCTACTATCACTTGAAAATGTGAGGGCGCCGGCACGTGAAAGTGAACGAAAATATATATGCCTATTACTATACTCCAGTCAAAGTTAATCACTGAGTTTTCCTCATAACCTCGTCTACTAATCTTCCTCTGGGAGGATAAGTTAGCAAACAGGCGTGCAGCTTTGCCAAATGGCAGTGACGTTTTGTCATTGTGTTGTGGTTCCTTCGCTTTCGTTAGATCAATGCAGATTAATAATAATCTGTCATTTGACTCGGGGCTCTTGCGACCAGGATTTAGTCCCATCCTCGAAATTCTTTTTTTAGTCCCCCCGTTTTTTATTTACTCTGCATGTTAGTTTGACTGAAGTCAAACTTCGTAAAATTTGACCAAATTTATAGGAAATAATATAGAGTTTGACCAAGTCATCAAATATTTTTAAAATAGTGCACTATGAGGTATTACATTCCCTCAAACAAAGTGCAACAAGATAACTACCGAAGAAAATTTACAGAAACATGTACTGGATGTAACAAAACATATAGAAGAGGATACACACATGTCTAGGGATGTTGTATGTACATGTACATTAATTATCGCCGCTGAATCAAAAGACAATAAATTGGAATCTTCAGGTCACTTCTACCTGCAAGTACTTGCTATCAGAGACATGGGGTAGCAGTAGTTACGCATATCCTCAATTATGATGCATGGAGCCAAGTGAAAAATAACTTATGTAGATGGACTACGTTTATATGCCTTCCGTTAGAGTTGTGTCGAATATTGTGTACATGATAGGTTACAGTTGGACTTGTAGTTGTATTTTGTTTAGATAGGATATAGAGTAGACACACGATGTAATCTATGCCAACATAATAGCACAGAAATGCAGGGGAAGCCGGCGGCATGTGCCAGCGTCCAGGGCGACCGGGTGCGGTATTGTTGCAGTGTCATGGGGAGGAGCGCCCATAGTCAGGCTCCGGGGATGTAGCCAACATCAGTGAACCTCGTTAACAAATCTCGGTCTCGTGCTCGTGCGATTGCTTGGTCTTTGATGATCAACTATGCGCATTAGATTTATTCTAATAAGTGGTATCATGAGCTAGGTTGTTCGGAGGTTGCTGGATTGTTGATCTAGAGGAGGAGCGAATTCTTTCGTGAAAGCAGTCGAGTTGGTCACGTGCAGCGACAAAAAGTTTCGACTTGCAGCGAAGATCGAAGATATTTTGCCTGAGGTAGCGATTGGAAGCGGCGACGGCGTGCGACAGCAGCAGGCGGACCGGCAGGCGTCTAGGCGCGCTTGGATGGGCTGGCAGCAGGCCGGCCTGAGGTGCTTGTGAAGCTAGCCGCAGCATGGACCGCTAGCCGTGGTTCAGGTCCGGAGCTGCAGTCAGAGAATCCACTACTGACACGGAGATAAGCAGGCAAATCAATCGGCGAAAGAAATCCATCGAGGGATATGCATCCATTGGAATAGCACGGGACAAAACAACAGCAGCATCGCCAGTTGAGCCCGGAGCCATCACGTGAAGACCAAAGCAATTTATTGGTTAAATTTGCTAGTACTAGTACACGTGCTTGAAGTACTTGGGCATTGCGTGTAGAAGCTCGGTTATTTTTTCTCTCTAGGTTAGCCGTACGAAGAATCGTGACACCATCGGGCATCGGGTTTAAGGTGGATAAGTTGAACGAAACTGAAAACCTTGGGTTATGGCAGATATGGGTTAAAGATTTGTTGGCACGACAAGGATGCTTGAAGGCGTTGTGGAAAGTGATGACGGCTATGATGGAATTATATGGTGGATTAGAATTCGCGGAAGACGATTTGGGAGCCTTGAGCGTGTCATGCAGCCGGACAAGTTTGGCTGGGTCGGACTAGACAGTCTGACGGATCGACGCAAGTCGGTTGGTACAAAAGACGGTGGTGGGATCGGAGATGACGACATAGGAGCATGATGCTGATGATGACTGACTTCTGGGCGTGGAAACATATGGCACAGGCCCGAGTGCTTGTGTGGCTTCGACAAGACTATGGCACGGGGTTGATCCAAGATGGTGCACATGAGAGCTTGAAGTCGACGGGGTGCGAGGGTGGACTGATCATCTACCATGGAGTCATGTTGAAGGTGGAGCTGGATTGAGGGGCTACGGTGTAAGGATTCAGGGAATCGAAGCCTATTCAGCAAGGGGGAAAAGCGAGGGACATGTAGTTCGGACTGGAGCCCAGTGGTCTGATGGAAGCGTGAAACTCGTCATCGGTTGGTGATGATCGGCGGTACTCTGAAGTGGGGGTTGAGTGGTGTGGGTTCGCGACCCTTGAGACTCGACCAGGACAGTGAAGGCTCGACGCGGTAATAGCAGCGAGGCGTGCGGTGTGCACGGGACATGGAGATGGGCCAGGGTTCTGGTGGTCATACATGTGGTGAGGCAACTGCGAATTTCACTCAGGATGACTACAGGCAATGGTGAAATTTCTTTAAGTTTTAGACAGGCGGTCAAGAAAGGAGCGGTGATGTTGAGTTCAGGTAACTCCTATGTGTGACGCCTAATATGTGAGCTGTTCATTTTCACGCAGGTCAGTGATCAGTGTGTGATGGCGTTGGGCTGATACTATGGAAGTTGGGAGCACAAACTAGAGTAACAAGGAAGTTAATTTTACTCGAGTGTTGACTGTGGTCAAGAAAAGAAGGGACTACAAGTTGCAGGTGGAGACATATGGAGTCTTTGGAGTAGCAGAGGTACTCATGGGATAAGCTCAAGTCCAATGTACATGGAAGTTTGACGCATTGACAAATTCAGGGTGGTGGAGAATATTCGCCAAGGCGGAGTTTGTTAGAGTTGTGTCGAATATTATGTACAAGGTATGTTATAGTTGGACTTGTAGTTGTATTGTGTCTCGATACACTACTAGGGAAAACCTTATACGCAGAAACTTACCAGTAGCGGTGGTCAAAAACATGCGCTACTACTATGTACCAGTAGCGCGTTGCGTACAAGATCTCTACTACTAAGTGACTAGCAGTAGCGCGTTCTGCATAAAAATCGCTACTACTATAACTGCCACACCGTTGCCGGCAGACTAGGTATAGTAGTAGCGCGGGTAGATGGACAACGCTACTGCTATTGGACTTAGCAGTAGCGCTCTTCCTGGTAACGCGCTACTGCTATGCGGGACTTGATGATGATATAGACCTGGGGTAGGGTCATAGGCCTGACCTATACGTCCTGCCCAAGGTCACTATCCTAGAAGCAAATAAGCTCAAGAGACAACAAGGAGTGCCCAATAATGGCATCGAGTGCAATCCACTCGACCAATCAATCACTCGGGTACCCCTCCTTCCTGATGTCACACGACCAGTCAATCACTCGACCATACAAGAAACCACTCGACCTACTAAAGACCAAGAGTCACTCAGAACAGCAATGGTCAAGCATTCACTTTGTATTCTTTAAGGTCATTAAAAGCACTTATGGCGGGCGTTATCAGTAACGCCCCATCTTTATGTACACTGAACTCTTGGTAACGGGGGATGGCCGGGGTCCTGGCGCACTCTATATAAGCCACCCCCTCCTCTGGCACAAGGGTTCACACCCTCTGTAACACACACTCTCATTATCCAGTCGACCGCCTCCGGGCACCGAGACGTAGGGCTTTTACCTCTTCCGAGAGGGGCCTGAACTCGTAAACACTTGCGTACAATCTCACCGTAGCTAGGACCTTGCCTCCTCATTCGTACCCCCTATACTTACTGTCAGACTTAGGACCACGACAGTTGGCGCCCACCATGGGGCAAAGCGTCTTAGCGACTTCCGGCGAGGTTGCATTTTTCCAATCTTCATCAGCATGGTTTCCGGCGGCGATTTTGTCATGGGCCGTGAGTTCCGACTCGGCGCGCTCACTTTCGTCGCCGACGACTCCGCCTGGCTCCAGGAGGGCCCCCTTGATGTCGAGGCTCTCCCAGCTCGTGGCTCTGCGCACTTCTGCGCGAGTTCCTGCGGCGTCCTCCTTCGGCAGCCGTCTTCTCCGTACCAGTCGGTCATCGCGTCGACATCTCACTCCGATGGACACCTCCGCAAGCGGTCCGGGCGTTCGCGGCTCCAGTGGTGGGTGAGACATGTGGTGGCTCGTCAGGAGTTCACCCCTCAAGTCGCGGCGATTGAGCCCGACGTGTTTCCTTGCGGATCGGTCGGCCTGTCGACTGATTTTGCAGATACCTTCTCCGAGAGCGGGAGTTGCGACCCCGCAGCAGAGGTCCTCATGGTCGACTCCCATCGCGGTCCGCCTGGTTTTCGTCGCAGCGGCGACGCCGACAGAAGCGCTGGCCCGTCACTCGACCATGAAGAGTATCAGCCCCAACCTCTCAGCTCGCAGTAGAGGGAGGAGCTGCATCGCCGCAACGTGGAGGCTCTCCAGACCCCCATCATAGGGGAAACCGCCGAGGCCCGGGCCTTGGAGGCAGTGCGCCTGGCCACTCTGGCTGAGCACACTCGTGTGGAGAATCTCCAACATTCTCTCGACGAGCGTGCCTGAGGGAGTCCTGGATTAGGGGGTGTTTGGATGGCCGGACTATGACCTTTGGCCGGACTCCCGGACTATGAAGATACAAGATTGAAGACTTCGTCCCATGTCCGGATAGGGACTTTCCTTGGCATGGAAGGCAAGCTTGGCGATACGATATGAAGATCTCCTCCCATTGTAACTGACTCTGTGTAACCCTAGCCCTCTCCGGTGTCTATATAAACCGGAGAGTTTTAGTCCATGGGATGAACAACAATCATACCATAGGCTAGATTCTAGGGTTTAGCCTCTCTGATCTCGTGGTAGATCAACTCTTGTACTACCGATATCATCAATATTAATCAAGCAGGAGTAGGGTTTTACCTCCACCGAGAGGGCCCGAACCTGGGTAAAAACATCGTGTCCCTTGTATCCTGTTACCATCTGCCTAGACGCACAGTTCGGGACCCCCTACCCGAGATCCGCCGGTTTTGACACCAACATTGGTGCTTTCATTGAGAGTTCCTTTGTGTCGTCACCTTTAGGCCCGATGGCTTCTTCGATCGTCAACCACGACACGGTCCAGGGTGAGACTTTTCTCCCCGGACAGATCTTCGTATTCGGCGGCTTCGCACTGTGGGCCAACTCGCTTGGCCATCTGGAGCAGATCGGAAGCTACGCCCCTGGCCATCAGGTTAGGTTTGGAAGCCTAAACTACACGGCCGACATCCGCGGGGACTTGATCTTCGATGGATTCGAGTCATGGCCGAGCCAGCCACACTGTCTCGACGGGCATGATCTAGCTCTGCCGCCGGACAGCGCCCAGAGCCCCGCTCAGGTGTCCGCTCCGACCATTAGCTCGGAGCCGACTGCGCTAGTCAGGGACGGACGGTTGGATGCCACCCCAGGAGCCGCAATCTCTACGATGATAGAGCCGAATACTAGCCTAGTCCTTTGCAAGGCCCGTGACTCCAAGGTGCCGGACTCCGTTCCGGACTCCGAATATTCCGCACCCCTTCCGATCGAACCCGATTGGGCCCCAACCATGGAGTTCACCGCCGCGAACATCTTTCAGCACTCGCCCTTTGGCGATATCTTGGATTCACTAAAATCTCTCTCTTTGTCAGGAGAGCCCTGGCCGGACTATGGTCAGCAGGGATGGGATGCGGACAACCAAGAAATTTGAAACCCACCCACCACCCACTTTATAGCCACTGTCGATGATATAACCGACATGCTCGACCTCGACTCCGAAGACATCGACGGTATGGACGCCGATGGAGGAGACGACCAAGAACCAACACCTATAGGGCACTAGAAAGCCACCTCATCATACGATGTATACATGGTGGATACACCTAAAAGAAATGATAACGAGGATCAAAAGGGCGCAACCAGGGATCGCTTCCTCGAAAAACAATCAAAGCAGCGACGTAAGCGCCACGCCAAGCCCCACCTCGACAAAGACCCAGCCACAGAGCAGGGCGAATCAACGGAAGACGAACATGCCATCGAGCAACCGTCCGAACAGGGCGGACAATCCGAACAACCAATCTCCGGGAAAGATAATAGTCCGGACGACCTCACGCCGGACAAATTGCTGGAACATCAGAACGTCCACCAAAGGCTCATTGCCACTGCACATATCCTGAAAAAGCAGAAGCGGAGGTTCAAAACAGCGGAAGATGCACTCAGAATCAGATGGGGCAAAGTACTCAATACCGCACACAAGTACGGCAACAGTCGTCACACAAAGAGCTATCCGAAGCGGAAACTACTACCGGAATTTGACGAAGAGGCCATAAAGCCCCCACAGTCAAAAAATAAGGAAGCCACTAGGTCGGATAGATGACCCCACGATCGGTCTCAAGCGACAAAGGGCGCCGCACTCAATACGGCGCGCGATCCGCCTAAGGATTCGCATCAAAAAACTGGCCCAACTAGATCCATATATGGGCCAAGAAAGCAAGCTCCAACGAGCAATGCAACGCAAAAAATATCCGAACATCGCGGCACACCTACATACAGGGGCACCGCACATCCCCTATGTTTTACCGATGAGGTGCTGGATCACGAATTCCCAGCAGGATTCAAGCCCGTGAACATAGAAGCATATGATGGAACAACAGACCCTGGAGTCTGGATCGAGGATTATATCCTCCACATACACATGGCCAGAGGAGATGACCTTCACGCCATAAAATACTTACCCCTTAAACTCAAAGGGCCAGCCCGGCATTGGTTTAAAAGCCTTCCCGAAAACACCATAGGAAGTTGGGAAGCGCTCGAGGACGCTTTCCGGGCAAATTTTCAAGGGACCTATGTCCGACCTCCGGATGCGGATGATCTGAGTCATATAACTCAGCAGCCCGGAGAGTCAGCCCGGAAAATCTGAAACAGATTCCTTACTAAAAAGAATCAGATAGTCGACTGTCCGGACGCCGAGGCCCTAGCAGCTTTCAAACATAGCGTCCGAGACGAATGGCTCGCTAGACACCTCGGCCAAGAAAAGCCAAGAACAATGGCCGCATTAACAAGCCTCATGACCCGCTTTTGCACAGGAGAGGATAGCTGGTTGGCAAGAAGCAGCACCAGCAACCCGAGTACATCCGAACTCAGAGATGGAAACGGGAAACCGCGCCATAACAAAGAACAGCGCCGGATCAAGGATAATAGCCCGATGAGCACGGCAGTCAACACCGGATTCAAAAGCTCTCGGCAAAATCAGAAAAAACCGCCACCCAAAGATGACAGGGACGAGCTGTCTAACCTCAACAAAATCCTGGAAAAAATATGTCAAATCCACAGTACCCCCGGGAGACCTGCAAACCATACCCACAGAGATTGTTGGGTCTTCAAACAGTCCGGTAAACTCAACGCCGAACACAAGGGGCTCGACACATCTAGTGAGGATGACGACACACCCCACAAGCAGAACACCGAAGAACAAAAGAAGTTCCCACAAGAAGTCAAAACAGTAAGTTCACTTCAGATGACAAAAGGGAAAAACAGAACGGTGCCCACAAAGACACGCGCCACACGGCCAGCCCTAGAGGAGCACTGCCGCTGGTTGTTACAACTAATCACCTTTGATTACCAGGATTACTCCAAAGGGGCCTGGAATGCAGGCTGGGCTGCCTTGGTCTTAAATCCGGTTATTGACGAACTACAACTTACAAGAGTCCTTATGGACAGCGGCAGTGACTTAAACCTGTTGTATCAGGACACAATCCGCAAACTAGGGGTAAACCCAGCTATAATCCGCCATGGCAACACTTCCTTTCAAGGAGTCACGCCGGGCCCAGATACCCAGAGCATGGGTTCCCTTTCGTTAGAAGTCACGTTCGGCTCACCCGACAACTACCGAAGTGAAAAGCTAACCTTCCACATCGCCCCATTCGTGAGTCGCTATCAAGCGCTACTGGGACGTGAAGCTTTCGCCCGCTTTAACGCAATACCGCATTATGCATCCCTTACACTTAAAATGCCCGGACCACGAGGCATCATCTCATTACAGGGGAATATCAATTGACCCCCAAAGTATGGGTAATGGTGCGGCCGCCTGGACAGCCGCACACTAATTCAGCCCTACTATCCCGGACACGTCTCGACGAGTCCAGCGTCAACATACATGGGCTTAATAGCCGCATAACCCTGTACAAGGGACTCCGCGTGTTCATGCCAGGAGACAATACGGCTCACTTCTTGCTCCAACTATATTTTGTTTATTCTAATATAGATTTCTCGCACGCTTATTTTTTCTTTACTAAAGTTCCTCTTTCTCGCAGACGAACACTGTGCTACGCCCGTCCAGGATACGGCACAACAGAGACACAGGCGTAGACGTGCAGTAGGGACCCGTTTCAAGGATTCTTTTCAGATTAAGACCCTATGTAAACCTTTTTACTGTCTCTTGTTGACAACATCCCCCGGTTTTCGCTATAACCGAGGAGGAGGCTGGCGTCTTGGCATGTGGCTATGCCAGAATTTTGCGCGTACATGGACACAAGGGGCTCTTTTACCAAGGGCTCTGTTTCGGCCCGTCTTCATAAAGACCGAATACCTTAGGGAGTGTTCGGCGTCGCGAGTTTGGCCTTATATGCATCAACTCCGAATCATGTCTTTGGTCAAATGTTGGGTTTTCCCAGCTCCTGTGTTTTGCTGCCCTACGTTCCGCTCTATCGGCTAAGGCGGCACCAGGAGAACTACTGCGATTGTGCCCCGGTTCGGCCAGGCGAGCACCTCAGTAGAGAAAGCCGAAAACTGACTGTCATGATATAGCAAGAGACTGGTCAACCACTCGATGACTCTCGAAATCTTTAGGATTCCTCCGCATTAACGAAGGGCCACTTCCCGGTCAGGCACACACGCGCCCCGAATTCGGGCGAGCGCGGTGCCCCTAGGGGCTATTAAGTAGCCCCACTGTCAAACTCCTATGGCTAAGTGAAAGTGATAAAGCATTATAGTCCGGTTGCCTAGTTCTCCGCGCTATCACCTCCTTTGTAGGACCAAGACGTTGGATTAAGTGTGAAAAAACGCCTTTTTGCGAACACCCCCGCATTATATGCGTGGGGGCTGAAGCCAACGACTGCCATCTTTCAGGTTATATACACATATACATTAAACGGCCGCACAGGAGGTATTATAATTCTTGCAAGCACAAGTATAAAAAGCTTTCATATTCTATCAAAATATTCCTTTTATAATAGCACATGCTATTCGAACACTACATCCTTCGAGCACTGCACTTCTATTAAACGAGCGCCCGGAAGAACTTCCTCAAAGAAGTACTTTGCAGGTACTCGGCTTTCGTCCGAATCCCGGGATGCAACAATACTGGCCTTCATATCCGCCCAGTATGTTTTGACACGGGCAAGAGCCATTTGTGCACCCTCTATGCATGCCGACCTCTTCATCGCATCAACATGCGGCACAGAACCAAGGAACTGCTACACCAATCCAAAATAACTCTTTGGCTCTGGCTCCCCCGGCCACAAACGACCCGCAACATACTTCATGGCGAGTCCGGATAACCTGTTCAGCTCCGCAAAGGCGGCCAAACGGTCGGATACCAAAAGTGGGCGTTCTGGATTGTGGAACTGCGACCAAAAAAGTTCTTCCAATTTATGGTCACCTCGACCTCGGAAGTGTTCGGTTGCGTCTGCTGCACTCGCTGCCACATCCAGATAAGTGTTTTCCGCACTCCACTGCCGGTCTAACGGAGCATACCTAGGATCCCCGAACTTCATCCACAGCATATAGGGCTTTCCAGCTGTGATATCTCGAGCCTGGCGCAACTCCTCCTTCATAGCTCTCATTGTAGAGTGAGCATCCTTGGCCTCGGTAGTGATCTTCTCAAGGTCCTTCCGAGACGCCCTTTCTTCTTGTTCGAGAAATTTACAGCGGTCGGCAGCATCCGTCAATTTTATAGCCATCTCGGTTATTACCTTCTTACTCTGGCAGTGAGCAGCCTGTTCGGCTTTTAGCTCTTCAACCGCCTTAACGGCAGCCGCATCACTTTTCCTCGCTTGCTCCTTGGCTCGGGCAAGTTCCGCCCGCAGGTTCTCCACAGTAGCAGCACTATCTGCAATAAGCACATATATCATAAGGCATGAACATCAAACTCCTCTTATCAGATATCTGTGGAGCATACCTTGTGCCTCATCTAGCCGCTTATTTACAAGCGCGATGTCGGCATCCGCCACGTCAAGTTGCCGCTTTAGCTCGGCAGATTCATCAGTCCGGGATAGCCACCGAACGCCTCGCCACCTTCATAAAAAGGTGACATTTTATACCTGGGGTTTTGATCCTCTGTGCGCCATCATTCTAGACGACACACAGAGTCTCAGGGGCTACAGTTTATACAGGGCGCATTTTATGCGACTCTACCAAAAGGTACACCTTTTCAAGTACCTCAAAGCCTGTCAGTAAACTCCTGGCGGCCTCGTACAACCCGCTTTCCACGGATGAAATCCTTCCTATCTCCGTGTTCATCAACATACGGTGTTCTTCTGAGACGGACGCTCGCCCGAGCAGATCCTTCAGCCTCTCCGACCACGCACTAGAGGGCACCGGACTAGCCCGACGACCTTTTTCAGGATCCGTACTTGGAGAAACCCGCCGGGACGACACCTCAGGGTCGCCTGCCTCGTAAGTGGATGCAGCTAGGGGAGGCGTTTTGCTCTCCATCATTTCCGGACGAAGATCCTCTGAAGACGAGCTCTGCTGAGAAGGGTTGAGGTCCGAACTGCAAGGTAATATTTTGGTTATCTTCCTCAGAAATAAAATAGGGATACCAGTAATTTTTGAATCCCTCTCTTTACTTACGGCTCGGAGGAAAATTGATCCCCTTGAGGGCGCAATGCGGCCGGGGCAGTCTCCGGTGCCGGATCCTCTGACAAAGATTTCTTCCCCCGCTTCGAGGTTATCCCCTCCGGGTCTTCAGAGGCACTCCTTTTCTTTCCCAGGTTGGGGGATCCTCGATTCCTTCCTTCCCGACAGTCTCCTTCATGGAGGTGGTAGCTCCTTGGCCCCCCTCTTCGCCCTCTGTCGAAAGCGTAATCTCCAGCATCCTGGTTAACACAAGATCCGGCGCGGTCTCGGGCAGGGGGGCTGGACACCTGATAAGCTTTGCCTTCGCTATCCACTCCTGTTCAAAGGATAGCTCTGTTAAAGGGCAACTTTATAATGAAAATACGGACGGTGTGTCCAAACACGGGGCTACTTACCTTAGCATCCTGGCGATTGCAGCTCAGGCCTGCGTCCTCGGACAAGTCCGGACACCTTGCTTGTGGTCCGAAGAACAATTTGTACATCTCCACGGGCGTCGCGCCCATAAAGTGTTGGAGGACTCACATTCCCTCCGGATTAAATTCCCATAGGCGAAGAGGGTGACGTTTGCAGGGCAGCATGCGGCGAATCAGCATAATGTGCGCCACCACGGTCAAGTTAATATCTCTTTCTAGGATATCTCGAATGTGGTCCTGCAGAAGGGGCACGTCTTTGGACGGCCCCCAGATAAGACGTTCATTGACCCATAATGCTCGCCGTGGTGGGGGACCCAAGCAAAAAGCAGGCGGCGCCACCCATGTGGTGCCCCTAGGGGCTGTGATGTAAAACCAGTCCCGTTGCCATAAGCCGAACTCTTCTTGGAAAGTGCCCTCTGTCCATGGAGCACCGGCTATCTTGCTTATGATAGCTCCTCCGCACTCAGTGTGCTGCCCCTCGATCATCTTCGGCTCCACCTTGAAGGTTCTGAGCCACAATTCGAAGTGAGGGGTGATATGGAGGAAGGCTTCGCACACAACAATGAATGATAAAATTTGGAGGATGGACTCCGGAGCTAGGTCGTGGAATTCCAGCCCGTAATAGAACATCAGCCCTCTCACGAAGGGATCAATCGGGAAGCCTAGCCCCCAAAGGAAGTGAGATATGAACACCACACTCTCACCGGGCTGGGGAGAAGGAATGGACTGCCCTTGAGCAGGCAGCCTATGCGAGATTTTGCCGGTTAGATACCTGGCATCTCTCAGCTTTCGCACGTCTTCTTCCGTAACGGAGGAAGGCACCCACCGGCCTTGAAGGTCCGAACCGGACATCATCGAAAGTACGAAGCGCCTAAAACTAGAAACTTTGAGTGTTGGAACTTGAGGCGAGGGGCGGATTCGATTGGGTTGAAAGAAAAGGGAGTCGAGCCTTGGTCTCTTTATAAAGGAGTTGAATACCAAGAGCCCTCCTCATAACCGTTTGGGACTCGCTTTCAATTAGAGAGTCATACCAAAAGGCACGGTTGGGTTACCCATGCCCGTATTGATGAGAATCCCGGAATAAGGGGACACGATCTCTGCTTCGACAAGACGTGCCAAGGAAACCGCCTCGCTAAACGCGCTGAGGTGGAACAGTAAAGCGATTCGAATAAAGGCTTAACTGTGGCGTGATGACACGTTGCGGAATACGTCAGCAGATTAGATTTGTGCATATATTATTCTCTCTGCGGTGGTATGTGGAACTTATTTTTTTAGAGCCGGACACTATCCTTGTGTTCAAACATCTTCTACGAAGTATTTGGAGGAGGAACCCGCCTCGCAATGCCGAAGACAATTGGCGCGCCGAACTCGTCGTCATTGAAGCCAGGTTTAGGGGCTACTGAGGGAGTCCTAGATTAGGGGGTGTCCGAATGGCCGGACTATGACCTTTGACCGGACTCCCGGACTATGAAGATACAAGATTGAAGACTTCATCCCATGTCCGGATAGGGACTTTCCTTGGCGTGGAAGGCAAGCTTGGTGATACGATATGAAGATCTCCTCCCATTGTAACCGACTCTGTGTAACCCTAGCCCTCTCCGGTGTCTATATAAACCGGAGAGTTTTAGTCCGTAGGACGAACAACAATCATACCATAGGCTAGATTCTAGGGTTTAGCCTCTCTGATCTCGTGGTAGATCAACTCTTGTACTACCCATATCATCAATATTAATCAAGCAGGAGTAGGGTTTTACCTCCAGCGAGAGGGTCCGAACCTGGGTAAAAACATCGTGTCCCTTGTCTCCTGTTACCATCCGCCTAGACGCATAGTTCGGGACCCCCTACCCGAGATCCGCCGGTTTTGACACCGACAGTGCCCGTCGACTGATCCCCGAGTCCAGTCGACGTCCACGGCAATTGTTTCCACCGGAAACTCAGGTATTCCGTACACCGATTTAGAATTTGGCAGTAGCTGTGCGTATTGCAGAGTCCATTCAGCCGTCCCATTTGGAAGCTGGAAGAGGCTTCGAACAGATCGGAGCGCTGCTCTGAGCAGCGGGAGACCAAAACTCCGCTGTATCCCAGTCGCGGAACAGAATCCACAGCAGATCAGTGAGAGCAGATACCATTCAGTCGACTCATAGTCCTAGGTCCCCTTTGCGGCATGGAGTTCGTGATCACTGCCAGGATCGGTACCTGGGAACAGCTCATGGAGAATATGATCGTGAATACTCCCACGACAACTACCGTCGAGTGCCTTCACCCCTTCCGAGAGACGGATCGTACGTGCCCCGGCGCAATGACGACAAGCATCCGTATGGGATTGACCACAGAGTTCAAGTCGACCCCAGAGAGCCCAGTTTCGACGCGAGGTCTGTCCTTGTGCAGGGTTTGGTCGACCGGAACAGAGCATACAGAGAAGGGCTGGATCAGGACAGACCCAGTGGAGGCAAAGTCCACGTTTCCGGCCTAGAGTGTTTTGGAAGAGCCATTAGAGCCGCTGAGATTCCTCATAACTTCAGACAGGCAACTGGCGTCATTAAGTTTACAGGCGAGTTGAAGCCCGATACTTGGCTCGAAGACTACCGAGTGTGTTGAGGATATAACTACTGAGTGTAAACCACCCAGGAGGGGTCGGTTCACGCTCATCTATATTGAAGCCCATAAAGACAAAGAAGATGGTGCTCTACTATTAAAGCTTAGAGGCCCAGAGCCCAAAGGCGGATTAAGGCCCATAGTTGTAAACCGCCATAGTTGTATAACTTGTATTGTAAGTTAGAGAGAGGAAGACACCGAGCCGGACACTTGTATGAGCCGGCCTCGGGACTCTATAAACCGGCCGGGCGTCAACCTGTGTATATAAAGGGACGATCCAGTGGCGGTTCAGGGACAAGAAACAACAACTCGAGAGATAGGTAAAGCGGATTCGCTCCCTACTCATCAAGATCAATAAATCCCACAACAACTGGATCGTAGGCTTTTACCTTCACCGCAAGGGGCCGAACTAGTATAAACTTCCTGTGTCCCTTGTTCTGGTTTAACCCCTTTAAGCTAATCCCGTTGCGATGGCTCGACGACTAAGTCCTTCTGCTAGGACATCTGACGTGTTAATTCCACGACAGTTGGCGCCCACCATGGGGCTATCGCATGATGGTTTCGAGTTCTTAAAGGGCAACTTTGAAGGACTCAAAGGGTACGTGGTTGGCCGGATGACCAAGAGTCGTCGCGGCAAGCTCTACATCGACGATGCAGGCTGGGGCCCTGAGGCCGGCTCAATCGAGTACGGGTACCGGGTCCCCTTTGGCGGAATTCACATTTTCATCGGCAAGATCGGCGAACCGGGCCCTGAGCCGGACATCTCCACCGACCTCGTCGAAACGGCTCAGCGTGCAAGTCCTGCCCGAGTTCAGCATGCCATGAAGCGCGCGTTCGTAGGGTTCATCCATGGTGCGGAATCTAAACCGGTGTCCGACGGTGAGACAACCATCTACTCAGATGGTGACTCATCCACTAGCGAAACCGAGTCGCTGTATCAATTGCAAGATGGCCGGATTGGGGGATATTCCGATGGCGAGAGTATTCCGGGCCCCTTTGAACCGCCAAACCGGGTTGCAATCTTCATGGTTGGTACACAGCCCACCGTGCAATCTTCATCTACAGGAGCAATGATCTCCGGATCGGCAGCCGCGGCAGGAGGCCCTGTGCGTTGGCCGGCTCAAGTTCTTGCCGGTTTGCTGGACGCTTTGACGGCATTGTTGACCATGGCAGTCACCCCAGAGACCCAAGATCAGCACAATGCGGATGTTACAAAGCTAAAGGATCAGATAACTCAGGCCAAGGCGGACTTGGCGGCTGAGGAGGCCAGGATGGTTAAAGAGCAGGCCGCTTTAGATGCCCAATCACAGCAGATCCAGGCGCAGAATTACCGGCTTATGTTGGATCAGAATGCGTCAAATGAAGTAATGAGAAGGAAGTAACGGTCTCGTCTGCCGCCGGTTTATGAGGGTATGAATCTCTTCAATACGCCAGGAGCCGGGCCTAGTAATCCGGCAGCGGTAAACTGGACCGAGGCACCTGGGGCGGCACCGGATCAGCCACAGGTGATGGACCCGCCTCGACGGACGGACAACCCGCCGTAATACATAGCAGCGCCACCAGGTCACTTCTCTAGCCCTTTGGATAACATGATTGCTGCAGCGTCGTGTTTGGAAGCTATTCCGATGGAGGGTGACTCACTGGCGGCGGTTGAGACACGACGGGCCAGGGATCTTCTTCAAACCGCTGTTGTGCAGCAGCAGGCTTACTCCTACAGCCGAGACAGAATACATTCAACCCCCCGTCCGAGCAAGAGTTATAGCAGGCACATGGATGAACCGACCGTGTCAAGCCGTGCGCGGCGTCGTGATGCCCCTCGAGGGCCTAATCCGGCACACAGTGGTTTGAATGCTCAGGATGTGGTGAACAACGGCAGAGCACAGCGTGAAGCAGAGTTAGCAGCGCAGTTGGCGGCGCAGTACCAGAATCAACCCGCTCCGGTTCAACCAGCGGCATCAGTTGAACGTGGTCTGGCCTTTAGCTCTTGGGGAGTACCGTGCCTCACCCCGGCTCTGCGTAATGTGCGACTGCCCAAGGATTTTAAAGGTCCGCATAAGGTGCCTAATTATACCGCCGACCAACCCCCTGAGGCATGGGTTGAAATTTATGAGATGGCAATGGAGATGCTAGATGTGGATGAAGCGGCGTGTGCAAAATACTTCACCATGATGTTAGAAGGAACAGCTCGTACCTGGCTGAAAAGCCTTCCTGTTAACTCGATCAGTTCATGGGATGAGTTGAAAGCCAAATTTATAGCAAACTTCAAGGATACATGCAAGCAACCTATGTCCATTGTAGATCTGGCAGCTTGTGTCCAAGGAGAGAATGAATCAACAACTCATTGGGTGCGCCGAGTTTCAGAAATTTTGCATTCGTCAGGCCGCATCAATCCTGACATGGCAATTGTGACCTTGGAAGGTTCGCCGGTTTAAGTCACTGAAGATGAAGTTGGGACGGCTCAAGCATCACTACAATGATATGGGAACGCTCATGGCAGCTTTGGTTAAGTATGCTGATTCTGATAATACCAAGGACCCTGATTCTGATGAAGAAAAGGAGGAGAAGGGAAAGAAGAATGCCAGTGCAAAAGGATAGCATAACCAGGCGAGCCACAGGAACAATGGTAAGGGTAAAGCGGACAATTCAGATTTTGTGGCTAACACCAGTATGCAGGGTAATATGCAGCGCCGTAAGGGTAAACCGACTCAGCACGGTGGAGGCATGAATCTGGAACGCTTGTTAAACCAGCCCTGCCCAAAGCACGGGACAAAGGAGGTTCCGGCCACGCACCTCTGGAAGGATTGTCACATCATGAGGGAATTCAAAAACTCTGATCTCTTCTGGTATGATCAGGGTCCATCCGGTGGTTCTGGTCCAGGGTTTCACGGGCCGGGTTACAGTGGTGGCGGTTCAAACTCATGATTTTAGAATAATCAGGGCAATCAGAACAACCAAGGTGGTCACAATCAGTAGAGTAATCAGGGGAATCAGCAGCAGTCGGGTTATCAGAGCAACCCGAAGCAGTTAAACGGTGGACAGTATCATGTCTTCACTACTAGTTTGTGCAAACGCGATCAGAAGCTCCATAAAAGGGCAGTAAACTCTGTTGAACCGGCAGTGCCCCGTTATCTATGCTGGTCTAAGCAGCCTATTGTCTGGAGTCGGGAGGATCATCCGCCCCGGGTTGACAATCTGGGCCACCTAGCTTTGGTGGTTGCACCGCAGGTTGGAGGTTATAAGTTCAACAAGGTACTCATGGACGGAGGGAGCAGTATCAATATCTTGTATTACGAAACCTTCCGGCGCATGGGGTTGACAGATAAGAACCTTAGACCATCAAACACCATTTTTCACGGTGTGGTGCCTGGTAAATCGGCTTACCCGGTTGATAAGATAGCTCTAGAAGTGGTTTTTGGAGACGATCATGATTCAAGATCCGAGACAGTGACCTTTGAAGTGGTCAAGATCAGAAGTCCGTACCATGCCTTGTTTGGACGACCGGTTTATGCTAAATTCATGGCAAGGCCGTGTTATGTTTATCTGCAGCTCAAGATGTCGGGTCATAAGGGGACCATCATGGTTCATGGAAGCCGTCAGATTGCGCTGGAGTGCGAGGAAGGTGATGCGGCTTATGCTGAATCGATTTGTGCAACGGAGGAGTTGAATTTTTATAAGGACAATGTTGATCCGGTAGATATGACTTCTCTAAAGAAGCCAACTACAGAGCATGATCCGACTTTGAAGTTTAAATTGGCTGATGAGACTAAATGGGTTGATTTTGTTCCTGGCGATTCATCCAAGCAGTTCAGCATTAGCATCAACTTGGATCCGAAAGAGGAAAGCGCGCTCATCGAGTTCATCCGTGAGAACCGAGCCATCTTTGCATGGAAACCTTCTAACATGCCAGGTGTACCAAGGGAACTCGCTGAGCACACTCTTAATATTGATTCGAAGTTCAAACCGGTCAAACAGTTTCTTCGCCATTTTAATGAAGAGCGCGCAAGGCCATTGGTGAAGATGTAGCCCGGCTGTTGGCAGCAGGTTCTATTGTGGAAGTATTTCACCCAGAGTGGTTGGCTAATCCGGTGCTGGTACTTAAGAAAAACGGCACTTGGTGGATGTGTGTGGATTACACAGATTTGAACAAAGCTTGCCCAGCTGATCCCTTTGCCCTCCCTCGTATTGATCAAATCATTGATGCAACGGCTGGTTGTGAGCGTTTGAGTTTCTTGGATGCTTATTCTGGTTATCATCAGATCAAGATGGAAGTTAAGGACCAGGAGAAGACAACTTTCATCACTCCCTTTGGAGCCTTCTGTTATGTGTCTATGCCCTTTGGGCTCAAGAGTGACCAGGCAACTTATGAGCGCTGTGTGGTGAATTGTCTTCATACTCAGATTGGGCGCAATGTTCATGCTTATGTGGATGATATTGTGGTGAAGTCCAGGAAAGCAGAGACACTCATAACTGATTTGCACGAAACTTTTGATAATCTGAGAGTTTATAAAATGATGCTCAATCCGGCTAAGTGTGTCTTTGGTGTACCAGCTGGCAAACTCTTGGGTTTCCTGGTGTCCAACCGGGGCATTGAGGCTAATCCGGAAAAGATCAAGGCTATCACATCCTTGGCTTAACCGGCATGTGTGAATGATGTTCAACATTTGGCGGGTTGTATCGCGGCTTTGAGCCGGTTTATCAGCAGGTTGGGAGAAAAGGCGATCCCTCTGTATCAGATGTTGAAGAAGACAGACAGTTTTGTCTGGAGTGATGCTGCTGATGCAGCGTTCGAGGACTTAAAGAAGAAGTTGGCTGAACCGCCGGTTCTTGCTGCTCCAGTTGATAAGGAGCCACTGTTGTTATATGTGGCTGCTAATGCCCGAGCTGTCAGCATAGCTATTGTGGTGGAGTGCAAGGAGGCTGGGAAGGAGTACCCGGTTCAGAGGCCAGTTTATTATATCAGCGAAGTGCTCATTGAATCAAAGCACCACATTGGCAGAAGCTGGTATATGGGGTTTTCATGGCAAGTCGGAAGCGTAAACAGTACTTTCAAGGTCATCCCATCACAGTGGTCAGTTCTGCTCCTTTGGGAGATATAATCCAGAACAGGGAGGCAACTGGCCGGGTTGCTAAGTGAGCTATTGAGCTTGGACCACACGGTTTGAAGTATATGCCCCAAACAACTATCAAATCCTAGGCCCTTGTGGATTTCATCAATGATTGGACAGAGTTGCAGATACCGGAGGACAAACCGGACATCACATACTGGACTATCCACTTCGATGGGTCCAGACAATTGAAGGGCTCAGGGGCTGGAGTTGTCCTTACTCCGCCTCGAGGTGATAAAATTCATTATGTTCTTCGCTTAATGTTTCCTTGTACTAACAATGCAGCTGAGTATGAAGCCTTACTCCATGGTCTTCGAGTGGCTAAGGAAATGAACTTAAGCCGAGTACGATGCTTTGGAGACTCGGATCTGGTAGCCCAGCAAGTTTCAGGTACTTGGGATTCCAAGGATCCACTCATGGTGGCTTACCGATGAGAGGTGGATATTGTCGCTGGTCACTTCAAGTGTTATCAAGTGGAGCACATTGATCGACGCAAAAATGAGGCAGCTGATGCTTTAAGCCGGCTGGGATCTCAGCGTAAACCGGTGCCACCCAATACCTTTTTGGATGTCTTGCACAACCCATCAGTTATGTTGCCTAGAGAGGAGGACCTCACTATTCCTGATCCGGAGGCACAGTTGGTGGCCGCTTTACACATTATTCCGGATTGGACGGTTCCATACTTGGCGTATATGAACCAGGGCGAGTTGCCAGAAGATGCTATTTTGGCCAGACAGATAGTCCGGCGATCCAAGTCCATGGTTGTTCACAACGGCGAGTTACACCGTTGCAGTATCTCTGGTGTGTTCCAGCGCTATGTTTCTTCTGAAGAAGGCCATGAGATTCTATGTGAGATCCACGAAGGAGACTGTGGTCATCATGCCGGTTCAAAAACCTTGGTTGCGAAAGCTTTTCGTCATGGTTTCTATTGGATGATGGCTCATGCTGATGCTGAGGACTTGGTAAGGCGGTGCGACAGTTGTCAGAAATTCTCACGACAAGCTCATGTTCCGGCTCAGGAGCTACGGATGATTCCCATCACCTGGCTGTTTGCTACTTGGGGGCTTGACATGGTAGGGCCTTTCAAGTGATCCAAAGATAAGAAGACCCACCTGTTGGTGGCGGTTGACAAGTTTACTAAATGGGTTGAAGCGGAGCCAGTAAGCAAGTGTGACGCAGCCACGGCGGTTCAATTCATCAAAAAGGTGATCTTCCGTTTTGGTTTTCCACACAGCATCATCACAGATAATGGCACAAACCTTTCCAAAGGCGAGATGGATGACTTTTGTCAACGAGAGCACATCCGGCTTGATGTATCATCTGTGGCTCACCCCCAATCTAATGCTCAAGCTGAGAGAGCCAATCAGGAAATCTTGAAGGGTATCAAGCCCCGGCTTATGGTTCCTTTGAAGAGGACACCGGGTTGTTGGGTGGAGGAGCTACCATCTGTGTTATGGAGCATAAACACCACCCCAAACCGATCTACAGGTTATACACCTTTCTTCATGGTTTATGGGGCAGAGGCGGTACTCCCAAGTGATATTCATCATGACTCGCCCCGGGTTGCCAATTATGTTGAAGCGGACAACGAGCAAGCACGTCAAGAAGCACTGGACCTATTAGATGAAAAATGGGACATGGCGTTGGCTCGTTTGGCGGTTTATCAGCAAGACCTGCGGCGTTATCACAACCGCCGGGTTAAAACAAGAACCTTTGAAGAAGGCGACTTAGTGCTCCGGCTCATCCAGGATCAGACCGATATGCACAAGTTATCCCCACCTTGGGAAAGTCCCTTTGTGGTTAGCAAGAATATGCACAACGGATCATACTACCTCATCGACGTTCGCGAGCACAAAGACTCAAGCAGATCGGAGGAGGAGACCCGTCGGCCGTGGAATATCGCTCTTCTACGGCCTTACTACACCTGAGCCATAGGCTCTCATTATGTACATATTTTGACAATGTATATATTATGATCAATATAATAAACCGACATCCTTGCTACAAGCAGGGCCTCTGCCGTTCTTCCTATATGTTTTGGTTACAAGGGGGCTTCTACTTACAACGCGACGTCCTGTTTGTCCATTAAACCAGCTATCATGCCACAATAAAGCTTGGGAGCTTCACACCCAAGGGGCCAAAGAGAGTATTGTTGCTAAAAGCACAACTCAAACATAGGCACCCATTGAGCACATCTTACAAAGTTACTTGGGGGCTCTTTGTGCAAAGCAACAAAGAGTTTGAAAGGACCCTTGTAATTGGCTATCGAGCCACGGCTTGAAAGCCTAGTGTATTCACCTAAAACCCCGGGTTAACCTGCCTTCATCAAGTAAGCCACTCCTCCCAGGTAATCCTGGCATGACCCGCCGAACGTTTGACAAGTCAATCTTATACAAACCCTGAACTTGTCAAAGTTAAAACGACGATTGGTTAGTTGGAGGCCCATCTTAAAAGGCTTTGTCAAATGGTTTAACTCAGCGGTCTGACAGCCCACAAAAGCCTCGAATTTGGGCCTGGCAGCCCTTGTAAATCCTCGACTACAAGTTCTATTTGATTTTGTTTTTGCAAAGTTTCATCTCTTTTGATCAAGTTCTAAGTTAAACCGGTATCTACTGACCCGGCCAGACAATATATCATTACATCAACCCGATGTTTCTTAACCCGGCATGGCTTACAGTTATCAGCTGTTAGCACATAATCAATTATGAACCAGTATCTCTTGATCCGGTCTGGCATTGACTATAAGTTGCCAGGATGATCATCCGGTGTTTATCATAACCCGACATGGCTTATTACGCACCAGCACAATGCGGCGGGTGTTTTCAAACACTCAAGGTTTGGGTTATCACCCTTACTACATAAAGTTGATAAACCAACAAAAGGTGATTTAATATCACAGGTATGATATATTTCATATTTCATTACTTTATAACCTTGGTTATGAGAATTCTGGTTCTGTATCGGGTATCATAACCTGTCCGGCGGTAAACCGCCAGGACATGTTTAAGATTTTCAAATGCAGAAGGCAGGATTTTATAAGAAGTACCAAGGCAAATAAAGCAAGCATAGCAACAATCATGCCGGATTACAATATCAGGTAGCAGTGCACGATGGCAGAAGATCAAAGTATTTCAACTAGCCTATTACAAGGCGCTTTGATGCCCAAAAGAATAATTGTTTGTTGCCCACAACGCTATATGTGAAAATCAAACTGGCTGGCGGATTATGATTCATCACCAGGCTGACGCGAAGTTGAAGGATCATCACGCGTCGGTTCAACCTCCTCCTCCTCACCCAGTGGTTGGAAGTCAAGGGTGGTCCAATCCATCCTGGTTAAGTCTTGGAAGACAGCTTCGCTGTTTATAAGATTGGACGGTTCAATGTCAGGGGCATAGGTGTGCTTACGAATTGGAGGGATAAGATTTTGTGCTTCTTTCATAGCTGCCTCAACCCGTTTGTTGTCTGCGTCATAGCTGGACCGATAGACAGACAAGTCAACCTCTTCGGCCAATTGGCTTGCCAACGGGCGCATCTCTTTTGTCAAGGCTTTGAGGGCTTCATTATCAAAATCTGATCCGTCTTCTTGTTGGCCAGGATAGTCCTTTGCGATATCTGCCGGATCAAGATCAGCAATCCAAGCTTTGGCCCGAGTCAGTACTGTTAAAGTGCCAGCCCTTGCAGCAGATCGCTTTACCTCTTCCATCTGGGCCGGGGTCATAGATAATTTGGTCAACGTGTCTTTGATCAAGGTTGGTGCCGGTTTGTTGAAGGAGGCCGCACAGATGACTCGTGAGCACCAGTATACAATTGTTCTATCAACGTATAGGGTGCTTTCAACTTCATCCGCATATCCGAGCCCAGATGAGCAACACGACAACCTGCAAACGGTTTAAGAATTTGCTGTTAAACCGGCAACTTCAAAAATGTTTAAGGAAGGTGTTTACAAAGAGTACTTACCAAATATTGCTGAAGTCATAGCATTGACTTGATGCTTTAGCCCAGTTAGCTCCTCTACCACCGGTTTAAGAGATGCTTCGGCATCTTCGGCTCGTTTTAATAGAGCAGCTTTCTCTGTTTCCCAATCCGCCCGCTCACTTTTGAAACCATCCTTTAATTGCTCCATGGCAGTCAAAGCGCCCTTCAGTTCATCTTGGGCCTTGGAGGTTTCTGCTTGCTGGGACTTAATGTTTTCTTGAAGATCGGCAATCTGGGAATCTTTGTTGCTCAAGTCAACCTGCAAAAGACAGATGATAAAGATGTTAAAGATTTTTTCTCAAAGTCCCAAGCACATAACAAGTTATACACTTGGCACTTGGGGGCTAATGAGGGTTTCTTTTTGACTATTATTCAAAGTCCCAAGGCTCAATATAAGTATTAATCTTGGCACTTGGGGGCTAATGTGTAATTAATCGGACAAGTCAAAGGTGAAGGAATTCAACAAGGATAGGTTTTGAACAGAAAGTCCCGGTTCATCTTATAGAGGTAAACCGGCCCTTGGGGGCTACACAGTTGAAGTCTTTTTTATCCAAAGTCTCGGTTCATCTTGAAGAGATAAACTGGCCCTTGGGGGCTACAATGGAGTTGACATACAATACAAGAAAATTTAAAGTGTTTGGAAGTTACCTCATAGCGCTCCTTCATCATGTTGACTAAACCGGCCTCATAGTCACGGCTTGTATATAGGCGGTTTAGGTATCCAGAGTGAAGTTCTTGAGCAGGAAGATGAGCATAGCTTGACAGATCAGTCTTCCATTTGCCTTTCTCTTGAGCAGCAGACTCCACTTTGGCACTGTGCTTTGACAAAGCGACATGATTACCTGGAGAAGTATGACCAAACCCAGTAATCACAACATCATCAGTTACTGTATTTGGGCTCGCCGGTTTATCTGAGGCCTTGGCCGAGCTCGGCGGATCAGTAGTTGGACTTGGAGGATTGGCATGCGGGCTTGGTGAATTGACATGAGGGCTTGCCAGGTTAACTTCTGGGGGATCAGCATCAGTGTTCTGACCTTGTGGGACAGGATCATCCATAGCGATATCAGCATCTCCACCATCACCTTCTAACGTCCTCTCTGGTTCAATCCCATTAGTGGGGGCATTGGTTTTTGCTTTCTTGCTGAGTCGGGCTTTGGTGCTACAAAATGGCAAACAGAGGTTAATATGGTAAACCGGCAAAAGAAGGCAAAGCTAAAATTATTATACTTACCCAGGGACGGTCTTGAGGGGAGGCATTTGCGTGGTTGATGAATCGCCAGAGGATGAATTGGAAGTTACCTGATAATTTGAGTTAGACGGATTAAGAGGGTATCGGAAGTAACCCGCCAAGGGATAGGACTTGTTAGAATTATAAGAGACCTCTGCACGACGTTTCCGGATTGGAGTGTCTGGTAAACCGAAGGAAGTAACTTGCTGGCCACTATGCCGGGTTGTGCAACGAGCTTCAGGATGCTGTGGATCCAAATGAGTGAAAGGATGTGAACGTTTCACTTATCGGACTGCGAGACGGATTAAAAGGCAGAAAGATAAAGCCTTACAGCTGGCAGTTTGTTGGAGGAGTAAAAGGGACGCAACCCAGTCTTGCTGCACTCAACAATCGGTTCATCTAGC
This sequence comes from Triticum dicoccoides, assembly GCF_002162155.2. Lineage (NCBI taxonomy): Eukaryota > Viridiplantae > Streptophyta > Magnoliopsida > Poales > Poaceae > Triticum > Triticum dicoccoides. The sequence goes on from NC_041391.1 coordinate 63,281,829, forward strand.
ATCTTCTTTACAGACTCAGTGACTTCATCATCATTCATCTATATTTTAGTGTGCCATTGAGGGTCATTGACATCCCCGGTATACTCATGCATCAACCTGGTGCGGCGGGTTAAGGGCAGGATACCCCATGAAACCCAGCAACGGACGAGGTCAATGCAGGTTAAGCCGTTCGCTAGAAGAGCCTGGAGTTTAGCAAGTTGTGGTGCATATGTTTGTTGTTCTTTGGCGGTGAGCCGCTGAGGCAGTGGATGTCCATTGCTGAGACGGTGAGCACGGTAACCTGGCAGAGGGTTTTCATCAGCAAGAGCGGTGTTCTGACAGTAGAACCATGTTTGATTCCAATCCTTGGGGTGGCTGTGATGTTTGGCATGAGGAAAATTGACTTCTTTCCTTTTCTGAATCGACACTCCACCAAGTTTAGTATTGGGGCCGTCAGAAAATTTAGTACGGCGGTTTAAGTGGAAGAAGTCTCTGAAGAGTTCAATAGTCGGTTCTTCTTGTAAATAAACTTCGCAGAATACTTGGAATTTGCAGATGTTGGACACAGAGTTCGGTCCAATGTCTTGAGGATGGAGTTGAAAGCTGGCAAGTACATCACGAATTTTTTTTGATCCGGGAGGGCTAAACCCTCAGTCCAGATGCTGCATAAACACAACCATTTCTCCATCTTGAGGTTCAGGAGGGTTTTCGGCACTAGGGACTCTCCAATGAATGACTTGCTTCTTTGCCAAAGTGCCAGTTAGAACATATCCATTAAGTCGTGTTTCTGTTATCCGGGAAGGAACCCAGTTGCAAGAGGAGACTTGCCTGGCCATTTTGGAGGACAAACTGTAAAGGAAGTGCAAACGCCGGTTCACGGTTCAAGATTGATATGCACAAACTAGTATCAAACCGGAGAATTTAATCAAAGCATGTGTGTACATTAAACCGGAGATAGATGTACAAGGATAGATGGCGGTTTATGAGAGGGCTAATGGTACCTGCCGGATTGTAGTTTTCTATAGGTTAAACTACCTACAGTGGCACGAAGGGCAACAAATCTGAAAATTACTAAGTACTACACAAACAGGTTTCACAAGCTAAGGATTATTACTTTGGATCTAGCATAGTTCAGGAAAAGGAAAAAATATCAAGGCCCTAAAATGGTGACAGTAGAATATAAAGGAGCCAGATGAGATTTGTTCATGGTCCTAAAGATATTATGCAGAGGCGAAATAAACTAAAAGCTTCGGCCGTAGAAGAAAAAGGTCAAGTTGATCTAGATTCAATGAGATAGTAAGGGCAAAATAATGAGCACGGACGAACATTGATGAACACAAACGAGCACCGAAACCCTAATGCAGATCTATGGTTGAGGGAAGAAGGCTTACATGATTCACAGGAGTAACGGAGGAGAACCGCGGATCTCTGGTGCGTTCAGGTTGATGCAGCGGCCAGGGATGATGCTGTGCTTGAAGGTCGACGACGGCGGTGGAGCTGTCAGGCTTGAGTGTTGAGAGGAAGAAGAAGAAGTGCGGAAGGGGAAAAGGGAAGGACCCCTGAGCCTATTTATAAGACGGATGGATAAAGTAGGAAAGCACGAGAATCAAGGAGCCCGAAGCGGTAAAATGGGGCGGAGCTGTCGCCTCGATCTTTGGAAGTTAATTAATGAAGGGAATCTTTATAACCTTTTTATACAGAGATGACGTCATGACGATTTACTGCAATTTCAGAAGATGACGTCATGGAGGATTACCAATGTTTACAGGGAGAAGATATCATGGCGGTTTACGAGGATCGTAAGAAGATGTTCAGGGAATTTTTCTAAGTATTGAAGATTGACATGAACAAGTCCAAATCAATCTGGGGCCTAATGTTGAGGATATAACTACTGAGTGTAAACCGCCCAGGAGGGTCGGTTCATGCTCATCTATATTGAAGCCCATAAAGACAAAGAAGATGGTGCTCTACTATTAAAGCTTAGAGGCCCAGAGCTCAAAGGAGGATTAGGGCCCATAGTTGTAAACCGCCATAGTTGTATAACTTGTATTGTAAGTTAGAGAAAGGAAGAGACCGAGCCAGACACTTGTATGAGCCGACCTCGGGACTCTATAAACCGGCTGGGCATCAACCTATGTATATAAAGGGACGACCCGACGGCGGTTCAGGGACAAGAAACAACATCTCAAGAGATAGGTAAAGCGGATTCACTCCCTGCTCTTCAAGATCAACCAATCCCACAACAACTGGATCGTAGGCTTTTACCTTCACCGCAAGGGGCCGAACCAGTATAAACTTCCTATGTCCCTTGTTCCAGTTTAACCCCTTTAAGCTAATCTCGTTGTGATGGCTCCACGACTAAGTCCTTCTGCTAGGACATCTGACATGTTAATTCCACGACAGAGTGGCTGTGCACATTGGTGGCCGAGGGAGTCCTGGATTAGGGGATATCCGGACAGCCGTACTATATACTTTGTCCGGACTGTTGGAGCGTGAAGATAAAAGACTCAAGACTCCGTCCCGTGTCCGGATGGGACTCTCCTTTGCGTGGAAGACAAGCTTGGCGATCCGGATATTATATTTCCTTCTTTGTAACCGACTCCATGTAAACCCTAGCCCTCTCCGGTGTCTATATAAACCGGAGAGGTTGGTCCTTAGAGGGACGATGACAATCATAATCAGCATAGGCTAGCTTCTAGGGTTTAGCCTCTACGATCTCGTGGTAGATAAACTCTTGTACTACTCATATCATCAATATCAATCAAGCAGGAAGTAGGGTTTTGCCTCCATCGAGAGGGCCCGAACCTGGGTAAACATTGTGTCCCTTGTCTCCTGTTACCATTAGCCTAAGACGCACAGATCAGGACCCCCTACCCGAGATCCGCCGGTTTTGACACCGACATTGGTGCTTTCATTGAGAGTTCCTCTGTGTCGTCGCTGCAAGGCTCGATGGCTCCTACAATCATCAACAACGACACGGTCCAGGGTGATACTTTTCTCCCCGGACAGATCTTCGTGTTCGGCGGCTTCGCACTGCGAGCTAATTCGCTTGGCCATCTAGAGCAGACCGGCAGCTACGCCCCTGGCCACCATGACAGGTACGGAAACTTGAACTACATGGTAGATATCCGCGGAGACTTGATCTTCAACGGATTCAGGCCTTTGCCAGGAGCGCCGGATAGTCACGATGAGCACGGCTTAGACCTGCTGTCGGACAATGCTCGCGATATCACCCCTGCAGTAGCTCCGGACCTAAATCCGGAGAAAACTACGTTGCCCAAGGATGGGTGGATGGACCCTGCCCCAGAGGCCGCACACTCATCGGCGGTAGAGCCAAACACAGACTTCACTCTCAAGGAAGCCTGTGACACCGGACCACCGTACTCGTACCCGGTTGTAGGTTCCAGTCCGCATGCCTCCAAGCCTTCCGAATCTGGTTGGGCTCCGATAATGGAGTTCACCGCTGTGGACATCTTCCAACACTCGCCCTTTGGTGACGTGCTAAACTCCCTAAAATCCCTCTCTTTGTCAGGAGACTCTCGACCGAACTATGTCCGGCTTGAATGGGAAGCAGGCGATGAAGGAATTTGTTGCCCACCCACCACCCACTTCATAGCCACTGTCGACGATGTATCAGACATGCTTGACTTCGACTTTGATGATACCGACAGTATGGACGTCAGCGCAGGAGATGATTCAGAATCACTAGGGCTGGACTGCCACCTCATCATATGATATATACATGGTGGATACGCCTAAGGAGGAGGACGATGACAATCCGGAAGATAAAACTCCCGGGCAAAAGCCAAAACGATGGCGCAGACGCCACTCCAAGTCCAACAACAGTAAAAATATTGATAAGAGCGCCAGAAAGATGAACACCCCAGTCAACTCCGAAGGCAACAACAACCATATGGTCCCAGCAATGTAGCAGGATGAGCCAGGTCACGCTGAACACAGCTCGGAACAGACGCCCGATCACAATGATCCCGAGGGACAAATTCATCAAACCACCCCGGGACAAGAACACAGTCCGGATGACGATGCATTCATCATCCCGGAAACACGCTTGGAACGAGATAACCTCCACAGAAGGCTTATGGCCACTGTGAGAAGTCTAAAGAAGCAGAAGCAACGGCTAAAGGCCGCACAGGAAATGCTCAATCGCAGATGGAATAAAGTGCTAGACACTGAAGAAAAGTACGGCGACGATCGCCATACAAAGAGCTATCCAAAACGCAAGCTGCTACTAGAATTCAACGATGAGGCCGTTCCACCAGAGAACAACACGGCCAGGAGGCCGGAGAAACCACATCATAACCGCAACAGAGCAGCTACCGATGCCGCACTCGATTTACACTAGCTCCTGGATAAGAAAGCCTGCGCGGCTAGGTCCATCTACGGATCTAAAGGACACACCCCGGCGCAGGACTATGGTCACCAAAATGATCATACGGATCAGATACTAGTTCGGAATCAACACCGGACACAACAACAGCCGACGACATGCCACATCATGTCCAGATACAGAGGGGCTGCTCACCCCCTGTGCTTCACCGAAGAAGTACTGGATCATGAATTTCCACAGGGTTTTAAACCTGTGAACATAGAGGCATACGACAGAACTACAGACCCAGGGGTCTGGATCGAGGAATTTATCCTACATATACACATGGCTCGTGGGGACGACCTCCATGCCATCAAATACCTTCCCCTCAAGTTGAAGGGGCCAGCTCGACACTGGTTGAAAAGCCTCCCCGAAAATTCAATTGGAAGTTGGGAGGAACTCGAGGACGCTTTCAGGGACAATTTTCAAGGGAATTATGTCCGGCCTCCGGATGCGGACGATTTAAGTCACATAATCCAACAGCCCGGAGAGTCCGCCCACAAGCTTTGGAACAGATTCCTCACTAAGAAGAATCAAATTGTCGATTGTCCGGATGCCGAAGCCTTAGCGGCCTTCAAACACAGCATCCGAGACGAGTGGCTAACCAGACAACTCGACCAAGAAAAGCCAAGGACAATGGCAGCCTTAACAAGCCTTATGACCCGCTTTTGCGTGGGTGAAGATAGCTGGTTGGCCCGTAAAGGCACCAGCGACCCAAGCACATCCGAAATAAGGGATGGCAACAGGAATCCATGGCGCAATAAAAACAAATGTCAAAACAAGGAAGAGAGCTCGGACAACACAACGGTCAATGCCGGATTCAGGGGCTCTCGACCCCGGTCAGCAAAAGAAGCCATTTAAAGGCAGCAAAGAGGGACCATCCGGTCTGAACAGAGTCCTGGACAGACTGTGCCAAATCCATGGCACCCCCGACAAACCTGTGAACCACACTCACAGAGAATGCTGGGTCTTCAAGCAGGACGGCAAATTAAATGCCGAACACAAGGGAAGGGAAACACCAAGTGAAGACGAGGATGAGCCTCGCCAGCCGAACACTGGGGGAGAGAAAAAGTTCCCACCAGAGGTAAAAACAGTAAACATGATCCACGGGACTCACACATCCACGAGAAGGCACGAATGCGTGCTCAGAGACGCATACGCTATAGAGCCCGTCGTACCCAAACCTAACCACTGGTCGGCTCATCCGATCACTTTCGATCACACAGACTGCCTGACTAGTATTCGGCATAGAGGATCAGATGCCTTGGTGCTCGACCCAACAATCGACGGATACCACCTTACTCATGTCCTCATGGACGGCGGCAGTAGTCTCAATTTAATATACCAGGACACTATCCGCAGGATGGGGATAGACCCATCCAGAATCAGCCAAAGCAACACCACCTTTGAAGGGGTGATACCAGGCGTTGAAGCCCACGGCAGGGGCTCCATCATACTGGAGGTAACATTCGGTTCCCTCGGCAACTCCAGAAGCGAAGAACTAGTCTTCACCATCGCCCCCCTCCAAAGCGGCTATCACGCATTGCTCGGGAGAACAACATTCGCCCGCTTCAGCGCAGTACCGCATTACGCCTACCTCACACTCAAGATGCCCGATACACGAGGCGTCATCACCGCTAACGGAAACACGGAGCGTTCCGCACGCGCGGAGGAATACACGATGGCTCTAGAAGCCGGACTCTAAGCAGCCTCTAACACCAGAAAGCATGGCTAGTCATTAAGACCACAGACTCAGTTAGATGAGTCCGGCAGCCCGGATAAAGCTGAGCTAGGGCGCCATATATGTAATCCCATAAAGGGCACCAGGGGCTATAAATATTTAATAAAGCCCCACTGTTGGCTTGACCTTATTTACAGGACAATGTCTTACACTTTTACTATCCATCGCACACTCACGTTATGCTCTTCTACATGAGTTTTTCTTTTTACAAACACCATTCGTGCGATACCCTTCCAGGACACGGCACAATGGAGATAAAGGCGCAGACGTGCAGCAGGGCCCCGCTCAAAGGTTTCTCTTTAGATTAAGCCCCTGTGTAAACCTTTGTTATTGCCTCTTGTTGTTTATACATCCCATGGGTACTACACCCACAAAGGATACTGCCGTTATTGGCATTTTGCCATGACAGACTAATGCACGTACCTGGAAATACAGGGTCCATAATAAAGGGCGTTACTCAGACCAGTATATGTCATAAAGTCTGAATACCTTCGTGAGTGTTCGGTGTCGCGAGTTTGGCCTTATATGCGTCAGCTCCGAATCATGTCTTTGGTTAAATGTTGGGGTTGCCCGGCTCCTGGGTTTGCCGCCTTACGTTCCGTTCTTATCGGCTAAGGCATCCAAAGGAGAACTACTGCGATTGTGCCCTGGTTATTCCGGATGAGCACCTCAGTAGAGAAAGCCGAATACTGACTGTCATGATATAGCGAGAGACTGTTCAACCACTCGAAGACCTATCGGAATCTTTAAGATTCCTCCGCATTAACGAAGGACCGTTTCCCGGTCATGTACACACACGCTCGTATTCGGATGCATGCGCAGGTACCAGGGGTACATAGTAGCCCCACCGTCAAACTCCTATGGCTAAGTGAAAGTGTTACAGCTGTATAGTCCGGTTGCCTAGTTCGACGTGCAATCACCTCCTTAGTGGACCAAGACGTTGGATCAAATGTGATTACGCATATTTTTCGCAAACACCCCTGCATTTTATGCGCGGGGGCTGAAGCCAACGACTGCTAACTTTCATATTACACATATACATAAAAACGGCCACACAGGAGACACAATAATACTTTTGGGCCAAAAGTATAAATATAGCCTTGTAATCAAAATAACATTGTTTTTACAATGACATGATTTGTCACTCGAACAAGACATTCTTCGAGCACTGTGCCTCTATTAACCAAGCACCTGCTGTTACCTGCTCCAAGTAGTGCTCGGCCGGATCCTGGCCTCCCGCTGGATTCTGGGTCGCAACGATGGTGGCCTCTATATCTGTCCAATATGCTTTAACGTGGGCAAGAGCCATTCGTGCACCCTCTATACATGCCGACCTTCTCATGGAATCGATCCATGATACGGAACCAAGCAATTGTTGCACTAAACCAAAATAACTGTCCGGCTTCGGCTCCTTCAGCCATAGATGGTCCATTACAGACCGCATCGCAAGACCGGACAACCTATGAAGCTCAGCCACAACAGCCATCTTCTCACTCAACGGTAATGGGCGCGCGGGAGCATTGAATTGCGACCAGAACAACTTATCCACTTCTTTATCACCATGATCCTCGAAAAACTTGGCCGCATCAGCTGTACTCTTCGCCAAGTCCGCATACGCATCTGCAGGACTCCAGCGTCAATCCAGGGGAGCATACTTCGGATCCAAAAACTTCATCCGCAATAAGTAGGGGTTCCCAGCCACGATTTTCCCGGCCTGTCGAAGCTCCTCCCGCACATCCCTGATTTTGGTCCACATCTCCTTGGCCGCATTAAGTGCCTTGTTCAGGCCAGCCAAATTAACCCGATTCTCCTTTTCAAGGAGCTCATACCGGTCGGCGGCATTTTTCGACTCCACAGCCATTTCGGCTATCTTGTCTTCGCTTCGGCGATGAGCAGCCTGTTCGGCTCTCAACTCTTCGACCGCCTTTAGGGCAGCCACATTGCTAGCCCGAGCTTGTTCCTTGGCGTGGGCAAGTTCCGCCCTCAGGGCTTCCATGGCAGCAGCACCGTCTGCAGTCCAAGCATATCGCATTAATATTACGCCCCTCTCAAAATTTCCTATACAACATAATAAGGAAAGCAGAGCACATACCTTGTGACTCGTTCAACCGCTCGTTCACCAGCATGATATTGGCATCAATAGCTCCAATCTGCCTCCTTAGTTCGGCAACTTCAATGGACTGGTCGGCTGCCGGATCCTTAGACACCTGCGCATATATATAGCACACTCATTACTTACACAATATGATCCTCCGTTTGCCACCTAGGGCGGGTAACCAGAGTGTCAGGGGCTACTATCCATATGGAGCACACCTAGCGCGTGCCTCATAGCCAAAAAATTATGTATTTTTCATTACATACCTCAAAGCCTTTGAGCTGGCTCGTAAATGCTTCATTCAAACTGCTTGTGGCGGATGAAATCTTCTTGAGCACTGTCGGTGTCAAAACCGGCGGATCTTGGGTAGGGGGTCCCGATCTGTGCGTCTTAGGCTAATGGTAACAGGAGGCAAGGGACAGAATGTTTACCCAGGTTCGGGCCCTCTCGATGGAGGTTGTCGGAGTAATGGGCCACGGGTAGGCTTACCCGTGTCCCAAGATTTATTAAGACTTTTGGCTAGCGCCGCCTAGCTGGGCCCCAAGCCGAAACCCCGCCCTCTGGGCCGGCTGGCTCAACGGCCGACTGCCAGAGGGCGGGTGACCCAAGACTACGGTGCTCCGAGCGGCCGACTTCTGGCGACCACCTTCCGAAGAGGGCGGCGACAGGCAGGCGGCCACCTCACAACTACAGCATGGCCGAGCCCCCCCTCGAGAGTACAAGATAGAGCATGGCTACAGTAAGGTGCGTCGCCCCCAATGCTCAGGACGGGCATGGCTAGAGTGCTCCGTACAGACGGAGATCTCCGCACGACGGGGCACTGTGCCATGTCTCCCCTGATGTCGCTCCGGGCAGGCAGAGTCATGTTCCCCACGACGGTCTGTCGGTACGGCCTGCCTGAGGTGGGCCCTATCGGGCAGTGGCCCCAAGGAAGACGGCGGAAGCTCGACCAGGCGGATACAAGGGGAGCCGGCCTCCGGCTGGCGGCCGTCCCTTATCTCGAGGCGTGCACGCCATTAAGATGATAAGACCAGGTGTGGCTACAGTGGCCTCCCGCCAGGCGGCGAGACTGTAGCCACGCAAAGATGACCAAACTCTTGTCACCAACGACACGGCTACAGTAAGCAGCCACCAACCAGGCGGCGGGCTCCAGCGGTCGGCGGAGAAGCCGGAGGCTGGAGACACTGACAGCCGGGCCCAGCAGCCGGCCAGATTACTATTGTACCCCTAGGGTGTAGGCCTATATAAACCCCCCAAGCCATCGATGCAAAGGGTTCGACCCCATTAGAACTAGCCACCCCATAGAGCAGGAAGAGAGCTAGCCTTGCCTCCCTCTGCCTCTAGCAAACAGCTCGAGGAGCACATTGTATCACTTGTGCCTTAGTGATCATGCGGAGACCCGGCAGAGCAGGACTAGGGCTGTTATCTCCTAGGAGAGCCCCGAACCTGGGTAAAGTATGCCGACATTCGTGTCTACGCCTTATTCCGCTTCCACGCACCGGCGACGTTCTACTCGCTCCCACCATGATAAGACATCCTTTGGCATATGTCGCACCCAACCCCAGACATTTGGCGCCCACCATGGGGCGAGGTGCACCGTCTCCCGGAGATCTGCTCTAGACGGGAACCCTGTTCCTTCCTGGCGACCGAAGCCAGCCCAGCACGCTCGACGGCGTCAACCTCGACGCGCTGCAACCTCGCTGACCTCATCGACGAGATCGACCTCTCTGACGAGCCGACCTCTAACGCGGGCACAAGCTGCCCTGAGAGCCGCCTTGTTAGCCTCCTTGACTAGCTCCATGTCGCCTGCGAGCCTGCTGTGGACCTGGAGTCCGTTGGCTCGACCGATCCGATGATCGTTGACTTTGATATGGCGTCGCTCGACGCGTTTCCCACCAATGTGGTGGTCTATGATGAGCTGCCTCCTCGCAAGCACAGCGGTGGTAGCACCGTCACGGAGGTGCTTGTTATCAACAGAAAGGAGCACTCGGACGGGCATGCTCAAGATCTCCTCGAGACCACCCTTCCCGACCTCACGGTGCCCGTTCTCGAGGGCGCGGATGCTGAGGTGCTGGAGGCACGCCGCCTCCAGCTTATCGAGAGTGCTGGCCGCCTGGCCAGCATGCGCCGGCTGTCGGACGCCTATCGGCGTGAGATGGACCAGGCCGTAGGCGGCACGCTGGCTCCTGAGGGGCCTAGCCGCCTCGGCACAGTTCGGCAGCGTGGCGCGACCATCGCCACCATGTTCGGGGCAGAGCGCCCCGTCTATGCCACGCCTGCAGAGAACATCCGCGCCGCCCAGGCGGTAACGGATGAGCTGAACAAGTAAAACGGCGACGAGCTCCGCCACATGACGGAGCGAGTCCAATAGCTCCTGGACGCGGCTGCCGCACAGCACGAGGCCGCTTGCCGCGCTGAAGGCCCAGCCGGATGAAACAACGAGCCGCCCCCACGCCGAGATCATGGGGCGACCTCCCGGACGCCGACTGGTGGCGCCCGCAAAGGAAAGGGCAATGAGCCGGCTGCTAGCCGTAGTTAGACACGCATCTCCATCGAGTGGGACGAGGAAGGCCGCCCTGGTGCAGTCGATCGGCGAGGTGACCTTCCGCCTCCCCCGCCTCGTGGAGCGAGACTGTCAGGACCCCGACTCGATGTCACATTGATCTAGCCGGTAACACCTCATATCACTTTGCGGCCTCACGCACGGTATCCCCACGGGTGTCGCCTTACCTTTGCCTGGGACCGCTTGCGCCTTTTGGCTCACGTATATGATAGTGTCGCTAGCATCCATATGATAAGGAGCCCGGGCTGACATGACTAGTCGTAAACCCAAAGTGGCACAGACTTACAGGGACAGGCATCCATGACCCAGCATCGAACGTGTCGGTCATCAGCGAGTGAATCCAGGCTGTAGCACTGGGCTAGCAGGACTCCGGTGAACCGGGCTGTAGCGGGCTAACAGGACTCCGGTATTCACCGCGTGACATTTCCCCGAAGGGACAGACACAGGAACGAAGAAGGACACATGCCGGCCAGCCTAAGTGTTCCGGAGCAGTAGCAAGCTACCATGGCTCGGTGGAAACACTAGGAGACATTTCCCCGTAAGAGAGGCTACTAAAGATAAACAACTAGATGGTCAGATCCCACACATACCAAGCATTTCAATAGCATACACACAATATGCTCGATATGTGCAAATACAACATGGCATCACAACATGACTCTATGACTCAAGTAGTTTATTCAATAGGCTCCGAGGAGCGAGATATTACAAACAGGGGTCTCATGACCCAACATTCAGAGCATACAAATCAAAGCACAAGCGGAAACTATCATGTCTGGGTACAGACATCTATAAATGAAAAAGGCTGAGAAGCCTGACTATCTATCAGATCCTGCCGAGGGCACAAGATCGTAGCTGAGGTAACAAGCTAAACGTCGAAGACCACGCGGAAATACTAGTGAGACTGAAGTCTCTCTGCAAAAACATAAAATAGGCAAACGTGAGTACAAATGTACCCAGCAAGACTTACATCAGAACTAACTACATATGCATCATTTTCAACAAGGGGATGGTGGGGTTTAACTGCAGCAAGCCAGCTTTGACTCGGTGGCTATCCTAAACTACGACTGCAAGCGACTCTTTTGAGGTGGCGCACACGAGTCCACATATTCACCATATCAATACACCACTATGGATTCGCTCCCGTCCCCCTACGAGAACGCCATCCATAGCACTCACGCTTATCTTGCGCATTTTAAAGTATCCACTTTCACTTGTCTATGAACTGATATAAGCAACCCAGAAGTCCTTTTCCGCGGACACGGCTATTCGAATAGATGATGTTAACCCTGCAGGGGTGTACTTCTTCATACATGTTTCCACCACTTAGCGTCTGCACACGACATGTGCTCGGCAGACTTCAAGCGAAAGCCAACGTGGGTGTAGACCACGACCTACCTAAACACTCAAGTCTCTAGTCCAGGTTTATCGCCTATTCGGGTTCCATCCATGAGGAGATCCGGCCGGAGTTTCGCTCACAGCCCCAAACGATGTGAACAGGGTTCCGTGACACCAAACGGGCGCCCGGTTTACCCGGCCACGTGCCTACCGCATCACAGCCCACCCCTACGGTCAGCGCTGTCCACGGCCTCCAGCATACTACAAACACCAGAAACTACTTGCAACTCCTGGACAGAGGACAAGGGTGATTAAGAAGCCGAGAGGGTCCATTGGTTTTGGGCCCAATGCGTGGTAGTAGCTGAATCATGGATCACAAACACAGAACTCAGTTCCTGAGGACGGCTGCAATGAGACAACCCACCATGTACTCCTACATGGCCTCTCACCGCTACCTTTACCAAATCGTGTTCACACGCTTAGCTCACACACCGTAGGACATGTTCACACACCTCTGATTCATCCCCGATGAATCAGACCTGACTCAACTCTAAGCAGTAGCAGGCATGACAAACAAGCATGAATGAGTAGGCACATCAGGGCTCAAACAACTCCTACTCATGCTAGTGGGTTTCATCTATTTACTGTGGAATGACAGGTCATGCAGAGGATAAAGGGGTTCAGCTACCGCAGCAAGTAACAGATGAATCGGTGTTGTCCTAATGCAGTAAAAGAGAGCAGGAGCGAGAGAGTAGGATTGTATCGGAATGAACAAGGGGGTTTTGCTTGCCTGGCACTTCTGAAGATAACATTGGGTCTTCATCAGTGTCAACGATCACATCATCGGTATCACGTCTATCGAGAGGGGACAAATACCGGCAACACAGAAAGGAACACAATCAATGCAATGCACAACATGATGCATGATCATGACATGGCAAGATGAATGTGTTTTGGGCTAATGCAACTAGCAACAGATTAAATGAAGTTGGTTTGAATATAAAATTCAAATTCAAACTCCATATCTGATTATTCAAATGCCATTTATATGATTTGTGCTAAACAGCATCTATAAGTTGTTCTAACATGCATGAAAATGGTACAGATGGATTCCTTGAATTTTTCTGATAATTTTTCATATATAATTTATTTTATTTGGAGTTACGGTTAATTTTCTATGATTTATTGAAGTTTTAGCTATTTTCTGGAATTTCCTGAATATAATTAAATCCAGAAAATACTTTATGACATCAGCAGTGCGTCATGCTTGCATCAGCAAGTCAACATGGCTGCCCCGGGTCAGACCTGACCAGGGGGTCCCATTAGTCAGCGTCACAGGTTAACAGGGGGGTTTATTTTAGTTTAATTAAGGATTAGGGCACTAGGGCCCACATGTCAGTGGCTCTGGGGTTAGATTAGGTGGTGATTAGCTTAGGCTAATCACCTGATAGTGGGGGCCCACCTGTCAGTGTCAGCAGAGGGGGTAGTTAAAATAAAATAATTAAACTAATTAACAGGGGGGGGCTGGCCCCACCTGTCATCGACCCAGAGAGGGGGGGGTCCCGCCGTGGTCAACGTGGTCAGACCCACCGGCGGCTTGACGCCGGCGAGGCCAGACGCGGTGGTGCGCGTCGGAAACCAGCTACAGGGGCTCTTTTGGCGCGCAGGGAGGAACTACGGGGAGAGGGTGGAGTGGCGCATCCAACGGTGGTGGTGGCGGAGGCTGGGGTGGCCGGAGCTGCCGGCGGCGACCTCTTTTGCGGCTGCCGGAGCTCGGGTGTTCGCGGGACCGGCGCTGCGGTGTGCAAACAAGACGGTGGTCGCGCTAGTTTTACTCTACGGGACGCAACGAGTGCAACGGACGCAGGCGTGGGACCAAAAGGTTACCGGAGCTTCACCGGCGACGAGCCCGTGCGGCGGAGCGTCTCGGCTCCGGTAGAGGGGGCGGCTAGAGCTCGAAATCGAACTTGGGGTTAGGGGGAAACGGAGCAGGGACTCACGGGGATCGTGCAGGGAGGGTCAGCGAGCTCGGGGGCGCGCCGGAGTGGCCGAATTCGACGGAGAAGATCCTCGGCGGCCGGCGAGGGGGAAAACGTCGGGGGCGGCGTTCCGGGGCTCTTCTGGTCGCGTGAGACGACGAGGAGGACGAGGGAGGACTTGCGGAGCTCTGGGAGGCGTCGGGGAGGCGAGAAGGGGATGGTGGCCGCGGCGAACGGCGTCGGTGGCGACGGCTGTGTTCGGGTTCGGGCGAGAGAGAAAGAGCAGAGGGGCGGGGCCTCGAGGAAGAGTGAGAGGGGTCCGAGGGGGCTGCGTGGCGTCACGGGAGGGAACCAGGGGAGGAGAAGGCAGCCAGGCAGGGAGGAGGTGGCCGGGGCGCGTGGCCGCGCGCGCCGGGCGCGTGCCCGCGTCCTTCTGGCGAGGGAAGAAGACGACAGGGGGGTAGCGGTGGCGGGCTGGGCCAGCGGGAGGAGCTGGGCCGGGCAGGTAAGCAGGTAAGTGGCCCAGGTGGCCGTCTCCCTTTTTATTTTTGCTCTGTTTTATTTTTTTAATCATTGTTTTCTATTTGTTTCAATCTGTTTTGATTTAGTTCAAACACTAAATCATTTTTGTTTCTTCCAATAATTTTTGCAGGGACTGAAAGTAATATTCTAGAGCCCCTCACAAAATATCAGAATTATTGAAGCATTAAAAATATATATAACATATATTTGCTCCAACTCAAATACAAGATACATTAGTTCAAAGATCCAAAATGACATGGAAAAATGTGCATCATCTCTGGTTACTGTTTCCAGCATTTTTCCAAAGATGATGAACATTTTTGAAAGCCACTTGGATTGACTGAAAATATTTTAGGTGAACCTGGTGAATTCTTAAAATGCTAGAGTTTGGACAATCCCCATTTCAACTTTAGGCAAAATTTAAACATGATGCAACACATGACTAGCTAGCTCAGAGCATTACCAGAAGCTAGGGATGTGACAACTCACCCCCACTAAACAAGAATCTCGTCTCGAGATTCAAGCGTAGGGTAAGGTGAAAGGTAAGCGCAACTAGTATAATCTTCACGATCCAGGGTGCACTTCAGTTGAATGTTGATTCGAACACCATCTTTGTCTTGTCGTCTTGCTCTGAGCACTCCTGTCAACATGACATGGAGGGAAGAAGGAGACTCTAGAAGGGTCGATCTTCTCGAAGATCGAACAACTCAAGAGTAACTTACGGAATGAGACATAGAACCATCTTTCGGGTTGAGACACGAGATACACATCAATAGGGGTGGAAGAAACGGATGACGAAGGTTCACTAGGTAGACAACAATTTCACGCTTAAGAGTGTGGTAATCGATTGTCAACGTAGCGAGGAGTTGAGTTGCCATGATACCACGACGAAACATCTTGGAGGAGGGTGATTCGTAGATTATTCTCTTAAGTGGCAAAAAGAATTACTTTTGATTCAGAGATCATTGGAACTCTTTATACCAGCCTAAGGTAATCACAAGCGATCATTTGGAGGGGGTCGGTAGAATGGCATATTGGTGGTGCAAGCTGGGAACAAAATGCAAATGCTGGGAATGATTCTGGTAACTGGGGGAGAACCCAACAATAGAGGGTGAATTCACTGTTGGAGTGGTTATAGCATAACCGAGGAAATCTGGGGCAATCCCAGCTAGTGCCGATGATAAGACGTAGCGCTTGTGCGTGCTCTCAAGAACTTAAGCATTTCCACAATCATCAAGGTTTTATCAACAACCGCGTCAAGGGTGCTGACAACACAACATACTACCATGATGAATAGCGATGGACGATGCAGATGCGAAGGAGGATAGCACTTTCTCAGTTTTCACCTTAGCGAGGACAAAGAAACAAAATCTGGATGATCGACCGAGAGACATTTAGCACTCCGCTTCTAATGTTCTCCTTGACGTGCTAGTGTATCCCATTCATAGATATGGTTTGATAACTAGAACATCAAGTAAAAGGTCGGACTTCGGGAACACAATAATCATAAGGCACAACTAGGAAGTAAATCCTACGAAGTCCTTATGGGAAGGTGGCCAACTGCTTCAATCAAGATACCACAATAATAGGTCCTTCGGCTGGGTGGTGCTGGCCACGACATCCACTTTACCGGTTATCGAGGGACCAATATTATAGTTCTTGGAAAATGTTCCAAACCATCATATCTGCCTGAGATTCAGATCTGGTTGGTGTCAGGATAATCCAGACTCATCGAGTCTAGGAAGAAAAATGAAAGTTTGCAACACAATTCGACGAGATGACGTTGCGAGATTGTCGGGAAATGAACTACGATAGCAAGCTCCAAAACATGAGTTGGTTCTGCTACAAACATGTGGACACGTTGTCCAAGACAAGCATGACCACCAAGTAGTCTTATAATAAAACACTACCGAGTTCAGGAGGGGGAACCATCATTAATGACATCGAAGTCTCCACGCGTGGAAGTCCAAAGAGTTCACCTTGGACAGACTCCTTTATCTTTGAACAACTCAATCAGTGGCTTGGTGTGCTAGGATATACATATAGAATGGAGGTTGCAAATCTCCAGACCACAGAATACTTCGCACGTATGCATGACTGACTTGGGATGATTCCAGAGGAAGCAAAACTAACTTTCTCAAATTCACGGCGGCATCTTTCACCAAATGCACGTGTATAAAAGGAAGTCACTCCTTTCATCAACAAATACTTCATGAGCTAGCATGAAGAAAATGCTTTCAAAAGTTTCCAACACTAGCTTAATGTCCAACAAAATTATGGAGGAGATAAGGATGTTGTCAATGGGCTCAACAACAATCCATCTGGGTTTCCTTTTAAAAGGAATTCCATAGTTAAGTGAACAAGTGATAGCATTGGTCAGGCCAAAGATGTAATGGTGTATGCTCGAGGGATCAACCACGAACAAGACAACATTACGAGCATCATTGGTATTGATTTGATTTGACGATAGCCCACACTCAAATCAAAGGATTGATAAGGCAATAGGTCCAGCAACTGATCACAGGGACCAACCGATGAAGATATCATCTTTCTTCAACACACACTACACAAGAATATCCCTTTGGAACGATCTAAGTCAGGCAAGCTTTTACCTTCCAACTCTCCAAGTTGTTGTCTAGCTTAACCAACTAGCTCAGGGATATCTAACACCGATTCTTGGAGAGAAGGTGGTTCACAAGAAACCAACTTGATCACGGGCTCAACATAACGGTCAGGTGACGACCTGGTAATACTTCCGAGAAGATCTTCGGAAATCACGAACCACCGATATGTTACTAAGCTCGAGAACAATCTTGCTTTTCAGGGCAAGATGATATGATCAAATGAGCGAGGACTTGACAAAATCCTAACTCATCAATCAAAGAGTGCACCAGGAAATAAGGACTAGGTAGCACGATCAATCTTAGAATGATGATTCAATAAACAACACGCTAAGAATGAAATTATTGTCCTTTAGCTACCAAGCAACAAGGTTGCTAGGAGTATTGATTTCACACATCACGATTCACTTGTCGGCATTCCGGTTACAATAATACAGGAACCGAGGAATGAACAATGATGGCAAGAAGTATCACTGTACCAAGAGTGCATAGGATGGTGTGCAATTCCTATAACATCCTGATATAAAGATGGTAATACTCCAAGATAGAGCAGAACAAAAGCTGGATTAGCAATTTGTTCTGTGGAGCACAACTTTTTGACCCAATCCTAGATATGGAAGAGGTACTGGAGTTTGTTTCTCCTAGTCATCCCGGAATGGGATGGCTTGACAGACCACAAGAGTCATAGGCATCGATGAACGAACGCACGCATACTCTTGACTATCAATTGATAGACGAGGGTCAGAATGCAACTAAAGAGAGCAACTCAAAGGAACATGCGATTTTCTGAGTTGTGGATGCATGGTTTAGCATGTCGAACGAATTCCACATATTTCTTCCGGATAACCCATGCAGAAAGGTAGAACTGGCAGAGTCACGATTTATGAATGGAGAACTCCTCAAGAGTACTCTAATTGTGATCTTTTGATCCAATAAACATCTGCCATAAGCGGTTCATAGTATTTGGAAGAAGGAAATACCACGGACCTCGAGGACTATCGCAAGGTTACTAATATCCTAAAGGAACTAGCAATTACTATCAACATGAAGTAAGTAGGGTGAATCTCGGGTTCAAACCCAGGAGTAGAATACCTACTACTAAGTAGCATCACGGGATGCTTTCGAGAATGATGGCCAGAATCATCACACTGGGAACACAAATCCTGGCTAATTACTAGATGATCCCCTAAGACACCTAGGGTCATAATAGTAACTCCAATATAATGTCAAGGCAATAGAATACCTCAACTCAACAATTAGTGTGATTGAGCTGGCATAAAGGAACATCGAAACCAGAGGGAAAGGATTTTGCAAATGCATCAGACTATTTAGAAACCTGGGATGACTCGGACATCATAACGGCTGTAAATGCTCAGAAAAGATTTGAGACATTCACAAAAATGGTGGCATAACCACTCAGAAGCACAATATCAAGGTTTCGAGATCATCAGTTAACATACAGAAGTAGTAGGAACTGAAACGAGGCTTAAGTCCAACAATCTTATAAATCTACGGATTAGTAACACGTGATTCTGATGGAAAGAAGAAATAGCCTAGTTCTTAATCCCCGCAGGAAAGATAAGATGACTCAGATCAGAAGGCATAAGGTATAAGGAGTAAAAAGAGCCTTACGTTCCATCCCACAATCAATTCCCTTATATAACTAAAGAATTTCTAGACTCAACTTCGACCAGTTTGGCTTGGTAATCCTACAGGCAGTCAAGCTCTGATACCAACGCTGTCAGGACCCCGACTCGATGTCACATTGATCTAGCCGGTAACACCTCATATCACTTTGCGGCCTCACGCACGGTATCCCCACGGGTGTCGCCTTACCTTTGCCCGGGACCGCTTGCGCCTTTTGGCTCACGTATATGATAGTGTCGCTAGCATCCATATGATAAGGAGCCCGGGCTGACATGACTAGTCGTAAACCCAAAGTGGCACAGACTTACAGGGACAGGCATCCATGACCTAGCATCGAACGTGTCGGTCATCAGCGAGTGAATCCAGGCTGTAGCACTGGGCTAGCAGGACTCCGGTGAACCGGGCTGTAGTGGGCTAACAGGACTCCGGTATTCACCGCGTGACATTTCCCCGAAGGGACAGACACAGGAACGAAGAAGGACACATGCCGGCCAGCCTAAGTGTTCCGGAGCAGTAGCAAGCTACCATGGCTCGGTGGAAACACTAGGAGACATTTCCCCGTAAGAGAGGCTACTAAAGATAAACAACTAGATGGTCAGATCCCACACATACCAAGCATTTCAATAGCATACACACAATATGCTCGATATGTGCAAATACAACATGGCATCACAACATGACTCTATGACTCAAGTAGTTTATTCAATAGGCTCCGAGGAGCGAGATATTACAAACAGGGGTCTCATGACCCAACATTCAGAGCATACAAATCAAAGCACAAGCGGAAACTATCATGTCTGGGTACAGACATCTATAAATGAAAAAGGCTGAGAAGCCTGACTATCTATCAGATCCTGCCGAGGGCACAAGATCGTAGCTGAGGTAACAAGCTAAACGTCGAAGACCACGCGGAAATACTAGTGAGACTGAAGTCTCTCTGCAAAAACATAAAATAGGCAAACGTGAGTACAAATGTACCCAGCAAGACTTACATCAGAACTAACTACATATGCATCATTTTCAACAAGGGGATGGTGGGGTTTAACTGCAGCAAGCCAGCTTTGACTCGGTGGCTATCCTAAACTACGACTGCAAGCGACTCTTTTGAGGTGGCGCACACGAGTCCACATATTCACCATATCAATACACCACTATGGATTCGCTCCCGTCCCCCTACGAGAACGCCATCCATAGCACTCACGCTTATCTTGCGCATTTTAAAGTATCCACTTTCACTTGTCTATGAAATGATATAAGCAACCCAGAAGTCCTTCTCCGCGGACACGGCTATTCGAATAGATCATATTAACCCTGCAGGGGTGTAGTTCTTCACACACGCTCTCACCACTTACCGTCGTTTACACGACATGTACTCGGCAACCTTCAAGCGGAAGCCCAACGTGGGTGTCGGCCACGGCCTGCCTAAACACTCAAGTCTCTAGTCCAGGTTTATCGCCTATTCGGGTTCCATCCATGAGGAGATCCGGCCGGAGTTTCGCTCACAGCCCCAAACGATGTGTACAGGGTTCCGTGACACCAAACGGGTGCCCGGTTTACCCGGCCACGTGCCTACCGCATCACAGCCCACCCCTACGGTCAGCGCTGCGCACGGCCTCCAGCATACTACAAACACCAGAAACTACTTGCAACTCCTGGACAGAGGACAAGGGTGATCAAGAAGCCGAGAGGGTCCATTGGTTTCGGGCCCAATGCGTGGTAGTAGCTGAATCATGGATCACAAACACAGAACTCAGTTCCCGAGGACGGCTACAATGAGACAACCCACCATGTACTCCTACATGGCCTCTCACCGCTACCTTTACCAAATCGTGTTCACACGCTTAGCTCACACACCGTAGGACATGTTCACACACCTCTGATTCATCCCCGATGAATCAGACCTGACTCAACTCTAAGCAGTAGCAGGCATGACAAACAAGCATGAATGAGTAGGCACATCAGGGCTCAAACAACTCCTACTCATGCTAGTGGGTTTCATCTATTTACTGTGGAATGACAGGTCATGCAGAGGATAAAGGGGTTCAGCTACCGCAGCAAGTAACAGATGAATCGGTGTTGTCCTAATGCAGTAAAAGAGAGCAGGAGCGAGAGAGTAGGATTGTATCGGAATGAACAAGGGGGTTTTGCTTGCCTGGCACTTCTGAAGATAACATTGGGTCTTCATCAGTGTCAACGATCACATCATCGGTATCACGTCTATCGAGAGGGGACAAATACCGGCAACACAGAAAGGAACACAATCAATGCAATGCACAACATGATGCATGATCATGACATGGCAAGATGAATGTGTTTTGGGCTAATGCAACTAGCAACAGATTAAAAGAAGTTGGTTTGAATATAAAATTCAAATTCAAACTCCATATGTGATTATTCAAATGCCATTTATATGATTTGTGCTAAACAGCATCTATAAGTTGTTCTAACATGCATGAAAATGGTACAGATGGATTCCTTGAATTTTTCTGATAATTTTTCATATATAATTTATTTTATTTGGAGTTACGGTTAATTTTCTATGATTTATTGAAGTTTTAGCTATTTTCTGGAATTTCCTGAATATAATTAAATCCAGAAAATACTTTATGACATCAGCAGTGCGTCATGCTTGCATCAGCAAGTCAACAGGGCTGCCCCGGGTCAAACCTGACCAGGGGGTCCCATTAGTCAGCGTCACAGGTTAACAGGGGGGTTTATTTTAGTTTAATTAAGGATTAGGGCACTAGGGCCCACATGTCAGTGGCTCTGGGGTTAGATTAGGTGGTGATTAGCTTAGGCTAATCACCTGATAGCGGGGGCCCACCTGTCAGTGTCAGCAGAGGGGGTAGTTTAAGATAAAATAATTAAACTAATTAACAGGGGGGG
>NC_041391.1:63303596-63358292 GCF_002162155.2 Triticum dicoccoides
GGGCACTAGGGCCCACATGTCAGTGGCTCTGGGGTTAGATTAGGTGGTGATTAGCTTAGGCTAATCACCTGATAGTGGGGGCCCACCTGTCAGTGTCAGCAGAGGGGGTAGTTAAAATAAAATAATGAAACTAATTAACAGGGGGGGGGGCTGGCCCCACCTGTCATCGACCCAGAGAGGGGGGGGGTCCCGCCGTGGTCAACGTGGTCAGACCCACCGGTGGCTTGACGCCGGCGAGGCCAGACGCGGTGGTGCGCGTCGGAAACCAGCTACAGGGGCTCTTTTGGCGCGCAGGGAGCAACTACGGGGAGAGGGTGGAGTGGCGCATCCAACGGTGGTGGTGGCGGAGGCTGGGGTGGCCGGAGCTGCCGGCGGCGACCTCTTTTGCGGCTGCCGGAGCTCGGGTGTTCGCGGGACCGGCGCTGCGGTGTGCAAACAAGACGGTGGTCGCGCTAGTTTTACTCTACGGGACGCAACGAGTGCAACGGACGCAGGCGTGGGACCAAAAGGTCACCGGAGCTTCACCGGCGACGAGCCCGTGCGGCGGAGCGTCTCGGCTCCGGTAGAGGGGGCGGCTAGAGCTCGAAATCGAACTTGGGGTTAGGGGGAAACGGAGCTCACGGGGATCGTGCAGGGAGGGTCAGCGAGCTCGGGGGCGCGCCGGAGTGGCCGAATTCGACGGAGAAGATCCTCGGCGGCCGGCGAGGGGGAAAACGTCGGGGGCGGCGTTCCGGGGCTCTTCTGGTCGCGTGAGACAACGAGGAGGACGAGGGAGGACTTGCGGAGCTCTGGGAGGCGTCGGGGAGGCGAGAAGGGGATGGTGGCCGCGGCGAACGGCGTCGGTGGCGACGGCTGTGTTCGGGTTCGGGCGAGAGAGAAAGAGCAGAGGGGCGGGGCCTCGAGGAAGAGTGAGAGGGGTTCGAGGGGGCTGCGTGGCATCGCGGGAGGGAACCAGGGGAGGAGAAGGCAGCCAGGCAGGGAGGAGGTGGCCGGGGCGCGTGGCCGCGCGCGCCGGGCGCGTGCCCGCGTCCTTCTGGCGAGGGAAGAAGACGACAGGGGGGGTAGCGGTGGCGGGCTGGGCCAGCGGGAGGAGCTGGGCCGGGCAGGTAAGCAGGTAAGTGGCCCAGGTGGCCGTCTCCCTTTTTATTTTTGCTCTGTTTTATTTTTTTAATCATTGTTTTCTATTTGTTTCAATCTGTTTTGATTTAGTTCAAACACTAAATCATTTTTGTTTCTTCCAATAATTTTTGCAGGGACTGAAAGTAATATTCTAGAGCCCCTCACAAAATATCAGAATTATTGAAGCATTAAAAATATATATAACATATATTTGCTCCAACTCAAATACAAGATACATTAGTTCAAAGATCCAAAATGACATGGAAAAATGTGCATCATCTCTGGTTACTGTTTCCAGCATTTTTCCAAAGATGATGAACATTTTTGAAAGCCACTTGGATTGACTGAAAATATTTTAGGTGAACCTGGTGAATTCTTAAAATGCTAGGGTTTGGACAATCCCCATTTCAACTTTAGGCAAAATTTAAACATGATGCAACACATGACTAGCTAGCTCAGAGCATTACCAGAAGATAGGGATGTGACAGAGACACCCCACTCCGCCTCCTGTCATGCACCCGACACTCGGCGACCGCCTTGGCCGCCGAGAGGGAGTCGGAGAGAATGAGTCTCGCCATCGGATCGATCGTCTCAACCGATCCCTGGTGCTTGAACAAGAAGATGTGCTGGGCCCGCCCTGTTTTGGCCCCCGAATCCGCGATGAGCCTTTCCCCAAGGGGTTCACCCTCCCGCGAGACACGCCTAAATACACCGGCTCCGTGAAGCCGGAGGACTGGCTAGTCGACTATTCCAAGGCCGTCAGCATAGCAAACGACAACAAGCGCGTTGCCGTGAAGTACGTCCCGCTCATTCTTCAGGGCACGGCCCGGACGTGGCTCAACAGCCTGAAGCCCCGCAGCATCAACAGCTGGGTCGATTTCACCGAGGTCTTCATCCGCAGCTTCACCAGCACTTACAAGCGGGCCCCCAAGCCCCGACAACTCTCCTTATGCGTCCAAGGGCCCACGGAGTCAACTCGCGACTACCTCACGCGCTGGACCGAGCTGCGCAATTCCTGCGAAGGCGTGCACGAGGTGCAGGCAATCGAGTACTTTACTACTGGGTGCCAAGAGGGCACCCTCCTCAAGCATCGGCTCCTCTGCAACGAACCCGAGACCCTCGATGAGCTGCTGGTCATCGCTGACAAGCACGCCACGGCCGACTCCTCCATGAAGGCGGAAATCCTGGTTGACGCGTCCGGCAAGGTGGCACCTCAGGCACCTCGGACTCCGGGTGGTGACACCAGTCGACGACAGCAACCAGGTGATAACAAGCGAAAGGCCACCCAGCCGGCTTCCACTAGCCGGCAGGTGGCAACGGTCGAGGATCAGCAGCCAGAAGGGCAGCTAGCCCCCAAGCGGCAGAAGGGCGGCAAGTCCAATTGGTTGCCCGCCTTCTCTTACGAGCAAACCTTGGACGCACCCTGCAAGTTCCATAGCGGCTCTAAGCCCTCCAACCACACCACTCGGAAGTGTCACTGGCTCACCAGGATTGCCAAGGGAGATGGACTCCTGCCTGCTCCGCCTACTGGACCGCCGCCTCCTCAGCCCCAGCAGCCGGCGGCCCGACCAGTCGGTGCTATACAAGACGAATACCCGGAGGAACACAGAGCTTATGTTGTGTTCACCAGCGTGGCCGATGACAGACGCAGCAGACGACAACAACAATAAGAAGTGCAAGCGGTGGCCTCCAACACTCTAGAGTTCATGCATTGGTCCGAAAAGCCTATCAGTTGGAGCAGGGCTGACCAACCGGAAGTGATGCCTTCCCCTGGTTCATACGCCCTGGTCCTAGAAGCGACCCTTGCAACGGAGAGGCAAGCAGCCCGTTTCTCCAGAGTCTTGATAGATGGCGGCAGCAGCATCAACATCCTGTACCGAGATATAATGGAGAAGTTGGGAATCAAGCAGAAGCAGCTCGTCCCCAGTCGGACTGTATTCCATGGCATAGTCCCTGGCCTTTCCTGCTCACCAATCGGCAGGACCCAGATTGATGTCCTCTTCAGAGACAAGAATCATTTTCGCTAAGAGCCAGTTTGGTTTGAAGTGGTGGACCTTCAGAGCCCCTACCATGCACTGCTAGGCTGGCCTGCACTAGCCAAATTCATGGCATTCCCCCACTACGCCTACCTCAAGATGAAGATGCCGAGTACCAAGGGGATCCTGACAGTAGTCGGAGACTACAAGAAGTCAATCGCTTGCGCCGCAGATAGCAGCCGGCTGGCCGAGTCCCTCGTGATTGCAGCCGAGAAACGGCTCCTCGACTAGGTGGTGGCGTTGGCAGGCAAGAAGCCGGAAATGTCCCACACACCCCAGGAGTCGGAGGCTGAGGGCTCGTTCAAGCCGGCCAAGGAAACAAAGAAAATACCCTTGGACCCAGAGCACCCGTAGAGGCATGCTATCATAGGCACATGCATTGACAGCAAATAGGAAGGCGAGCTCGTCGATTTCCTCCGTGAGAATCGGGACATCTTCGCATGGTCCCCCAAGGACATGCCGGGTGTTCCGACGGATTTCGCCGAGCACAAGCTACATGTCCGACCTGACGCCAAGCCGGTCAGGCAGCCCTTGCGCCACCTGTCAGAAGAAAAGAGAAGAGTTGTTGGAGAAGAGATAGCCCGACTCCTAGCAGCCGGATTCATCATGGAAGTATTCTTCCCAGAGTGGCTGGACAACCCAGTCCTAGTATTGAAGAAGAACAAGCAGTGGCGCATGTGCATTGACTACACCAACCTCAACAAAGCCTGCCCCAAAGATCCCTTTGCTCTGCCAAGGATTGATCAAGTGATAGACTCCACAACCGGATGTGAGCTGTTGAGTTTTCTGGATGCATACTCAGGTTATCACCAGATAAAGCTGAACCCGGCCGACAGGCTGAAGACCGCCTTCATCACGCCGTTTGGAGCCTTCTGCTACCTGACCATGACGTTCGGCTTGAGAAACGCCGGCGCCACGTTTCAGTGTTGCATGCAGAAGTGCCTCCTTAAGCAACTCGACAGAAATGCCCACGTATATGTGGATGATGCGGTGGTGAAGACGGAGAAGCGTGGCACCCTGCTAGGGGACCTCAAGGAGACCTTTGAGAATTTGCGCCGATTCCAGATCAAGCTCAACCCGTAGAAATGTGTCTTTGGAGTACCAGCCGGCCAGCTTCTCGGTTTCCTGGTCTCAGAGCATGGCATAGAGTGCAGTCCTGTGAAGATCAAGGCAATTGAGATGATGAAGGTACCCACCCGACTGCTGGACGTGCAAAAATTCAACGGCTGCCTGGCATCAGTCAGCCGTTTCATCAGCCAGCTGGGCGAGAATGCTCTTCCCCTGTACCAACTCATGAAGAAGACCACTTTTTTCGAGTGGAATGACAAGGCGGATGAAGCATTTCTCCAACTCAAGAAGATGTTGGCAACCCCGCCTATCCTGGCAGCTCCGACTAAGAAGAAGAGCCCATGCTACTCTACATTGCAGCCACCAGTCGGGTTGTCAGCATAGTCATGGTGGTAGAGCGCAAGGAGAAGGACAAAGCATTGCCGGTCCAGAGACAGGTGTATTACTTGAGCGAAGTATTGTCCGCCTCCAAGAAAAACTACCCCCACTACCAGAAGATGTGTTACGGCGTGCATGTTGCCGCCAAGAAGCTGAAACCCTACTTCCAAGAGCTCCCCATAACTGTCGTCTGCACAGCCCCGCTTGCTGGGATCATTGGAAGCCGGGATGCCTCTGGCCGAGTGGCCAAATGGGCTATTGATTTGGCCCCTTACACCATCTACTACCAGCCTCGCACCGCCATCAAAGCACAAGTATTGGACAACTTCCTCGTTGATTGGGCCGAGACCCAATATTTGCCGCCTGCACCAGACTCCACTCATTGGCGGATGCATTTTGATGGTTCAAAAATGCGCACTGGTCTGGGAGGCGGCGTCGTCCTCACCTCTCCCAAGGGCGACAAGCTTAAATATGTATTGCAAGTCCACTTCGCCGCCTCCAACAACGTAGAAGAATATGAGGCACTCATACACGGGCTCCGGCTTGCCAAGGAACTCGGCATTCTCCGGATCCTGTGTTATGGTGACTCCGACTTGGTGGTCCAGCAGTCGTCAGGTGACTGGGACGCCAAGGATGCAAACATGGCGAGCTACCTTTTCCTGGTGCAGCAACTCAACAGATACTTTGACGGGTGCGAGTTCCTTCACGTGCCAAGGAATGACAACGAGCAAGCAGATGCCTTGGCACGGATTGGCTCCACCCGACAAGCAATACCAGCCGGCGTTGCCCTACGCCGCCTTCTGAAGCCGTCTGTCAAGCCGTCTCCTGATTCAGACTCCATCTTTGAGCCGCCCCCCCAGAAGCAGTCAGATCCGACTTGGCGACCCCAGAGGCCGGCACAGGGATTTTGACAGGCGGCCCGGGGACTGCTGTTGCCACGTAGGGCCCAGGGACTTCAGAACCTGGCCCGGGGACTTCGGAGCCCGACCCGGGGACTTGAACAGTCGGCCCGGGGACTTCACCAGCACAGCAGGCAGAAGCAGCTGCCAACCCGCTGCCTCCCGGCCCAACCGCCCTCGTACAAGTTGCAGAGGTTGCAGTCGAAGAAATTGCAGCGCCCTCATGGGCTCAGCCGATCCTCAAGTTCTTGGTGAATAAGGAACTGCCAACCGATGAAATCTTAGCCCGACAAGTACAGAGGCGGGCTGCAGCTTACACCATAGTCAACAAAGAGCTGGTACGACGAAGCATCACAGGAGTCTATCAGTGGTGTGTGGAGTCGGACCAAGGCCAAGCAATACTTAGAGATATCCACCAGGGCGAGTGTGGCCACCACGCGGCTTCAAGATCACTTGTGGCCAAAGCTTTCCGCCACGGGTTCTTCTGGCCGACTGCCCTGGAAGAAGCCAAAGAGCTGGTTCAGAAGTGTCAAGGGTGCCAGAGGTTTCGCTCGAAGCCACACCTGCCAGTTTCTACCCTCAAGACCATTCCCATAGCCCGGCCCTTTGCTGTGTGGGGATTGGATATGGTGGGACCCTTCATGATGGCCCGCGGTGGCATGACTCACTTGCTGGTTGCTGTGGACAAGTTTACCAAGTGGATAGAGGCAAAACCAATCAAGAAGCTGAATGGGCCAACTGCCGTGACCTTCATCGCCAACATCACCATGCGGTACGGCATCCCACATAGCATCATCACCGACAACGGCACCAACTTCGCCAAGGGAGCCTTGGCTCGTTTCTGTGCAACATAGGGCATCCGCCTGGACTTAACATCCGTTGCTCACCCACAGTCAAATGGCCAGGTGGAACGCGCGAACGGCCTCATTTTGTCCGGCCTCAAGCCCCGATTGGTCGAGACTCTGGAGCGTTCGGCCGGCTGCTGGCTCGATGAGCTACCGGCCGTCCTCTGGAGCCTGTGCACAACTCCAAACAAGTCAACGGGCTTCACGCCTTTCTTCCTCGTCTACGGTGCCGAAGCCGTCATCCCGACGGATATTGAATTCGACTCGCCAAGAGTCACCATGTACACCGACGGATATTCAATTCGACTCCCCACACGAAAAAATGACTAGGAAGAAAGCGCATATAGTAGAAGGCGGCATATCACCTAGCCGTCTGACTGCTTGGCAGCCAGACGACCTGCCTCCACCTTACCACCCAAAGCTCCGAATGGCTAAGTCCTAGCCTCCCTCACAAACGGCTAGAGTGCTCAAACCAGCCATGTCCACAGAGCGGCCGCCTGGCTGGAAAAAGCAAAGCCAAAGGGTCGGCGGCAAAGGAAAAAACCAAGGAGCAAAAAGGAAAAAGAGTGGAGGTCGGCATAGCAAGCATAAGCGATGATAAAATATTTTACATGGATAAAGGCCTCTGGCCAGCATTCAAACAGAGTTTGATATACACCCCGAGGGTGGAATTGCACGAATTTAACAAAATGTTTAGAACAGCAAACAGAAAAGCAGATAAAATCCTAAGGAGCGGCAGAAGATTCCGGCTGGGCGGTGCCGGTTGGCACAGCAGAGGACTCCGGCTTGGCGGTGCCGGTTGGCGCGACAGAAGGATCCGGCTGGCCGGTGCCGGATGGCGTGGCCAAGGGCTCCGGCTGAACGCTGGAGTCGGCTGCACCACCTGGCGTGGCAGGCGGCTCCGTCTGAGCAGAGGGATCGCCGGCAGCAGGCGGGGCGTTGGAGTGCTGGAGGGCGGAGTCGGTGGCATCCATCGGAGGAACGGGCGGCAGGTCTGCCCCCACCTGAATGCCTCCAGTAGCAGGCGGCGCCTCGGTGCGTGGCTTGTTGCTTGAGGCCTGGTCAGGTTGGGGCTGACCGTCCGCCCTGACCTCCGGCATGTCGACGTCACTCTCGTCTTCCTCCTCCTCCTCCTCCTCTTCCTCCTCCCCGTCCTCCCCTTCATCGCTGGAGTCGATGACTTCAGCAGAATCTTTGCTGTCCTCCGGGTTCAGCCCGAGCCACTTGTGCGGGGCTTCGCCGCCTTCCTCGGCCACCTCCGGCACAAAGACATTGGTGTCGGTGAAATCGGCGATCGCCGCCGCCCTGTTGACGAGCTCGGCTTCCACCGCCACCAGCTCCTCCTGCACCTCCAGCCGGAACGTGGCTAACTGGGCTAGGTCTAGCCCAGGGTACCACGCCTTGATGAATTCTATGGCCCGGCGCGCTCCTGCCTGGGCTGCTGAGCCTTTCCAGGCCTCCAAGCGGCCGGCCGCCACCTCTAGACACTCGGCAGTCCGACTTGGGGTGCGCGGAGCCGGCAGGCCTGGCCAGAGGGCGGAGACCGCCTGGGCTCCGGCGCACTGGAGGCGGCGCAACAAGTTGTGGGCAGGCCAAAGCCGGGCCGGAATGCTGAGGACCTATTCGCCAAGAGTCCGCGGGGCATCTGCGGCGATCTGCGCACCTCCCGCTCTTCGCTCCTCGCGCTGGGCCTCGATCATTTGGATCGCGGCTACAGAATGGCCCGGGAAGAAGTCTGCCTGGTTGGAAGAAGGAAAAGGACAAGGCTATAAGCTAGGGCTGATAACTCAAAGCAAGAAACCAAGAGAGTAGGGCTTACCATCGACCAAATCTTTGATGCTGCTGAAGCAGACCGTCACCTGGGCCTTCTTGTCGGCCCAGGTGGATTGCTCGAGCTCAAACTCGGCAAGGAGGCTGGTCTCCGCCGTTTCCGCTTTCAGCTGGGCCGCCTTAAGGGTTTCCACCTGTTTGGCAAGTTGGGCGGCCAGGCGGTCCCGCTCCTCCTCCAGCTTGCCGCACTCTGCCTCCTTGCCACGCAGGGCGGTTTTGGTTTCGCCCAGCTACTGCTGCAGGTTGGTATTGGCCTCTGAATAAAGAAATAAAAGAAGAAGGCATCAGCCAAGCGGAAAAGATAGAGGAAAGAAATAACCAAGGAGATTCGGCCCGACTGCTCAGCAGTCGGCCCGAACCTCGGGGACTATAGCCCGCGGGTGCGCCAGCGCGCCCCCGCGGAAAAGAAGTGTTTGACAAGGGAAAAAGACAACTGAGGAGATTCGGCCCGACTGCTCAGCAGTCGGCCCGAACCTCGGGGACTACAGCCCGCGGGTGCACCAGCATGCCCCCGCAAAGAAAAAGGACAGAAACTTACACCGGCTTTCAGCCAGGTGGGCCGTCTGCGCCTCCAGCTCCCGAACCTTGGAGTTGTAGGCGGCCGCACGGAGGTTGTGATAATCCTGCAGAAGAAGCATCGAATAAAATCAGCAATCGACAAGTACATGTTAAAAGTTCCGACCTGCCTGCTCAGCAGCCGGCCCGGAAGTTGGGGAGTACACCCAGTGGGTGCGCTTGCGTGCCCCCATGAGGGAAGCAAAGACGATCATTCAAAGAAGAAACCAAAAGACAATTTACCCGGATGGCAGTGCGCGACTCCAAGTAGGCCTCGTTGCAGCGCTTGAGCGCCTCCGCCTCCGCCCGAAGCTTGCGCGACTCCAAGAGACGCCTGGTTCAAGGCGCCAGTCCCGCCCCCGTGTACCCAACCCACGAGTGCGGCGCTGGTCGCCTCGGTGTCAGGGGCCGACGAGCTCATGGTGCCGATCTCCTGCGTCCGCGGTGCTGAGGCCGCCTTCTCCAGATAGCAGCGCGTGGGGATGCGGGCCGAAGGAATCTGGACTGTCACCACTGTATTGTCGACTGGCGGCACCGGCGGCGCCACTGGCTGCTCGTCCCGCGGCTCGCTGGCTGGCGGCGGGGGCGGGGCGGCGGCACAAAGACGTCCGGCATGGCTATGTCGCTGCCCTCTGCTCCCGAATCGGGTAGTCGCCGCCGGCCCCTCTAGGACGTCGCCTCGAAATCAGGCGGAGGAGGCGCGGTGTTGAGGGGGGCCACGAGTAGTGGCTCTTGGCGGCGGGCGGCCTCCGCGAGCCGCTCCCTCTCCGCGGCCTGGGCTTCTGCCTGCGCCAACGTCCTCGCGGCAGACGCGACAGACAAGTCCGCCTGCTCCTTGGCTAGGCGGTCGGCATCCACCTCATCGCGCGCCTCCTGCGCATTCCGCTCTGTCGCCTCACGGAGGTCGGCAGCCGGATCGATGCGTCGACTGGTCGAGGAGGTCGCTGCCGACCTGAGGACCGAGCTGGCGCCCGACTTCTCGAGGGTTAGCGGTGCCCTGAAACAAGAAGACAAGTCAGAATATTTTCACACTGGATTGATGAAAAAACAAGGAGTAAGGAAAGGATGCTTACGCCGACACCATAACTGGCACCTTCGGCTACCTTTGATGTTGGGTCGCCCTAGCCGCAGTCTCTTTCTGCCTGGTCGCTGCGGCCTGATTCTTGGGTTTCTTTGGGGCGCTGCCGAACAGGGTCGAGCCCTGTTTTCGCTTGCGCTTGCTGCCTAGGGCGGCCGGCCCAGAAGAAGGACCGGCGCTGGTGGTGGCGGAGCTCCGGGCGGGGCGCGGCTCATCTTCGTCTTCATCATCGTCGGGCCAGGCCTCCACGCCGCCGCCTCCCTCGGAGCCGCCTGCTCCACCACTCCCGTCCGCTCCTTCACCGCCGCCTGTCGCGTCGTCGACCAGGGCGGCCGCCCCCAAGTCAGGGTCGTCCAAGTCACTCTCCGCCCTGTCCGCCTGGAGGTTATCACCCGGCCCCAGGAGGGCTGCCGTTGCCTCGGATATATAAATCTGCAACCGAGAAGGAATCAAGTCTTAAAGGACGGCGTCATAAAGAGAAACAAAGCAGAAGAAAGCAGTTCAAAGGACAAAGAGAGGAAATTTACATCAGGGGGCGGGTTGTGGCGAGAGTACGGCCGCTTCCCGTACCGCCACTCCTTCTCCGACATCTTGAGGTCGGAGATCTCGTTCACCATCCGCGAGACTTCAGCAGGCGGCATTCCCTTCGTGCACAGTCGGCACAGGTCTCGATGTCCGCCTATCCGGAAGATCTGATGGGGGCGGCTCTGGAGCGGGAGGACCCGGCGCTCCACGAAGGCGACGAGAAGGTCGGAGGCCATGAGCCCCTCCGACTCTTGGAGCACTCGGAGTCGGCCGATGGCGGCCGCCGCGTCCGCCGACACCGGCTTCGGCTTGTACTTCTAGGAGACACGAGCTCCGGTGGGGGGGCCGGCCTTGTAGGCCGGCACGTTGAGGAGGTCGGCAGCAGGGTCCACGTTCTCGACGTAGAAATACGACTACTGCCACATCTTCACCCACTGCGCCAGCTTGATGACGGGGAAGGCGTTCTGCTTCGCTGGCTGGCACACGGTGACGAAGCCCCCGCACTCGGCCGCCTTCTCCTTGGCGGAGGTGTCGAGCTTTCCATAGAAGAATGCTCCCCACAGCTCGATTGTGGGGAGGATGCCGAGGTAGCCCTTGCACGCCATGATGAAGGCGGAGAGCAAGGTCACGGCGTTGGGCATGAGGTGGTGAGGTTGAAGGTTGTAGAAGTCGAGGAAGGTGCGGAAGAAGTCGCTCGCCAGGAGGCTGAAGCCTCGCAAGAAATGCAAGCGGAAGACGACCCGCTCGCCTTCCTGCTATGCCGGCGAGATCTCCATCTCCGGCGGTACCCACGCCTTGACGAAGGCCACGCTGGGCATCCGGCGCATGTCGCGGAGGAAAGTGATGTGATCCTCGATCACGGTCGATCCATCCCAGTCGCCCATGGCTCCGGCTGGCGGCGCGGAGAGGAGAGACGCGTCGGCGACGAGCAACGGCGACGGCGCTACGACAGCAGTAGCAGCGGAGGCTGAGAAGAGAAGAGGAAGAGTGAGAGGGGGCGCAGGAGCTTTGCCGCACCTCTACCCCTCCCTACTTATAGCGTCTGGGCTATGTAGCCGAGGGGGCGGGACGTGGGGTCGTGGGATTAACTGCACCCACGTCCCCACGACCCCCCGTCTCCCGCGTGCGTTTACCCCATCGTGAATAGTCATGGGAATGGCAACCGCCCCCTCCGGCGCAGTGAATCCGCCCGGTTGCCGAGGCGTGGTAGTGGCGGGCCCGGCCCATTGTCATGTCCCGTCCAGAACGTGGGGTGGCAGGCTTGCCAGGCTGACGTGCACCGCGTGGCGCATCCGTGGCGGGCGGCCGCCTGGGAAGCTTGGCAGGCACGCCACCTGTTTCCCGCCTTGAAGTTCAAAATCAACCATATAACTCCGCCTGGGCAAGGCCGGCTTGAGCAGTCGGTCAACCGCAAGCCGGATCGACATTCTCCCAGAGCTCGGTGAGGGAGGAAGCCGCTGAGAGTTCGCGGCCCCTCGACCATGACGCGTCACCGGCTTCGGGGACTACTATTGGAGTAATGGGCCATAGGTAGGCTCACCCGTGTCCCAAGATTTATCAAGACTTTGGGCTAGCGCCGCCTAGCTGGTCCCCAAGCCAAAACCCCGCCCTCTGGGCCGGCTGGCTCAACGGCCGACTGCCAGAGGGCGGGTGACCCAAGACTACGGCGCTCCGAGCGGCCGACTTCTGGCGACCGCCTTTCGGAGAGGGCGGCGACAGGCAGGCGGCCACCTCACAACTACAGCATGGCCGAGCCCCCCCTCGAGAGTACAAGATAGAGCATGGCTATAGTAAGGTGCATCGCCCCCAACGCTCAGGACAGGCATGGCTATAGTGCTCTGTACACACAGAGATCTCCGCATGGCGGGGCACTGTGCCATGTCTCCCCTGACGTTGCTCTGGGCAGGCGGAGTTCTGTTCTCCACGACGGTCTGTCGGTATGGCCTTCCTGAGGCGGGCCCTATCGGGCAGTGACCCTAAGGAAGACAGCGGAAGCTCGACCAGGCGGATACAAGGGGAGCCGGACTCCGGCTGGCGGCCGTCCCTTATCTTGAGGCGTGCATGCCATTAAGATGATAAGACCAGGTGTGGCTACAGTGGCCTCCCGCCAGGCGGCGGGACTGTGGCCACGCAAAGATGACCAAACTCTTGTCACCAATGGCACGGCTACAGTAAGCAGCCACAAACCAGGCGGCGGGTCCCAGCGGTCGGCGGAGAAGCCGGAGGCTAGAGACACTTACAGCCGGGCCCAACAGCCGGCCAGATTACTATTGTACCCCTAGGGGGTAGGCCTATATAAACCCCCCAGGCCACCCATGCAAAGGGTTCGACCCCATTAGAACTAGCCACCCCCTAGAGCAGGAAGAGAGCTAGCCTTGCCTCCCTCTGCCTCTAGCAAACAGCTCGAGGAGCACTTTGTATCACATGTGCCTTAGTGATCATGCGGAGACCCCGCAGAGCAGGACTAGGGGTGTTATCTCCTAGGAGAGCCCCAAACCTGGGTAAAGTACACCGACGTTCGTGTCTATGCCTTATCCCACGTCCAGGCACCGGCGACGTTCTACTCGCTCCCACCATGATAAGCCATCCTTTGGCATAGGTCGCACCCAACCCCCGACAGAGGTAAAATCCTACTTCCTGCTTGATTGATATGATGATATGAGTAGTACAAGAGTAGATCTACCACGAGATCGTAGAGGCTAAACCCTAGAAGCTAGCCTATGATGATTATGATTGTGATCATCCCTCCAAGGACTAAACTCTCCGGTTTATATAGACACCGGAGAGGGCTAGGGTTTACATGGAGTCGGTTACAAGGAAGGAAATATAATATCCGGATCGCCAAGCTTGTCTTCCATGCAAAGGAGAGTCCCATCCGGACACGGGACGGAGTCTTGAGTCTTGTATCTTCACGCTCCAACAGTCCGGACAAAGTATATAGTCCTGCTGTCCGGATACCCCCTAATCCAGGACTCCCTCAGTAGCCCCTGAACCAGGCTTCAATGACGATGAGTCTGGCACGCAGTCTTGTCTTCGGCATTGCAAGGCAGGTTCCATCTCCGAATACTCCAAAGTAATCATCAAACACTTGAACCATGCCCGGATTTGCAAGATGATCTTCAAATACCACCGCAGGAGGCATAGCATAAATTTGATCTACTAGCAATCTTTGTGCGTCGTGCCCTTGTATCATGGCCCGGCCCAACACGAACCAGTTTTTCTTAGCCCACCTCGATACACATTGCGAGGCGGTTTTATTGGCACGCCCTGCCAAAGCAGAGATCGTGTTCCACTTATTACGAGATCTTCCATCAATATGGGCGTGCACCACCCCACGATGACTGTTGGTATGACTCCATGTCTTTAGATAAGTCTCAAGCGGTCACACTGAGGACTCTTGATATTCACCCCCTTTATAAAGGGGCCGAGGCTTATACCTCTTTTCCCCTTGCGCCCTTTCGCATCTCGAGTTCTAACATCCGAGTGTCAGGACCCCGACACGATGTCACATCGATCTAGCCGGTAACACCTCATATTACTTTGCGGCCTCACGCACGGTATCCCCACGGGTGTCGCCTTACCTTTGCCCGGGACCGTTTGCGCCTTTTGGCTCACGTATATGATAGTGTCGCTAGCATCCATATGATAAGGAGCCCGGGCTGACATGACTAGTCGTAAACCCAAAGTGGCACAGACTTACAGGGACAGGCATCCATGACCCAGCTTCGAACGTGTCGGTCATCAGCAAATGGGTCCGGGCTGTAGCACTGGGCTAGCAGGACTCCGGTAAACCGGGCTGTAGCGGGCTAACAGGACTCCGGTACTCAAAGCGTGACATTTCCCCGAAGGGACAGACACAGGAACGAAGAAGGACACATGCCGGCCAGCCTAAGTGTTCCGGAGCAGTAGCAAGCTACCATGGCTCGGTGGAAACACTAGGAGACATTTCCCGGTAAGAGAGGCTACTAAAGATAAACAACTAGGTGGTCAGATCCCACACATACCAAGCATTTCAATAACATACACACAATAAGCTCGATATGTGCAATACAACATGGCATCACAAAATGACTCTACGACTCAAGTATTTATTCAATAGGCTCCGAGGAGCGAGATATTACAAACATGGGTCTCATGACCCAGCAATCAGAGCATACAAGTCAAAACACAAGCGGAAGCTATCATGTCTGAGTACAGACATCTATAAATGAAAAAGGCTGAGAAGCCTGACTATCTATCAGATCCTGCCGAGGGCACAAGATCGTAGCTGAGGTATCAAGCTAAACGTCGAAGTCCACGTGGAACTACTAGCGAGACCGAAGTCTCTCTGCAAAAACATAAAATAGGCAAACGTGAGTACAAATGTACCCAGCAAGACTTACATCAGAACTATCTACATATGCATCATTATCAACAAGGGGATGGTGGGGTTTAACCGCAGCAAGCCAGCTTTGACTCGGTGGCTATCCTAACTACGACTGCAAGTGAATCTTTTGGGGTGGCGCACACGAGTCCACATATTCACCATATCAATACACCACTATGGATCCGCTCCCGTCTCCCTACGAGAACGCCATCCATAGCACTCACGCTTATCTTGCGTATTTTAGAGTATCCACTTTCACTTGTCTATGAACTGATATAAGCAACCCAGAAGTCCTTTACCGCGGACACGGCTATTCGAATAGATGATGTTAACCCTGCAGGGGTGTACTTCTTCATACATGTTTCCACCACTTAGCGTCTGCACACGACATGTGCTCGGCAGACTTCAAGCGAAAGCCGACGTGGGTGTAGACCACGACCTACCTAAACACTCAAGTCTCTAGTCCAGGTTTATCGCCTATTCAGGTTCCATCCGCAGGGAGTCCGGCCGAGGTTTCCCATACGGCCCCGAACGATGTGAACAGGGTTCCCGAGATACCTAACGGGTATTCGGTACACCGTGCCACGTACCTACCGCATCACAGCCCACCCCTACGGTCAGCGCTGTCCACGGCCCCCAGTAGGCTACAAACACCAGAAACTACTTGCAACTCTTGGACAGAGAGCTAGGGTGAATAAGAAGTCGAGCGGGGTCATATTTCAGGGCCCAATGTATGGTAGTAGCTGAATCATGGATCACAAACACAGAACTCAGTTCCTGAGGACGGCTACAATGAGACAACCCACCATGTACTCCTACATGGCCTCTCACCGCTACCTTTACCAAATCGTGTTCACACACTTAGCTCACACACAGTAGGACATGTTCACACGCCTCTGATTCATCCCCGATGAATCAGACCTGACTCAACTCTAAGCAGTAGCAGGCATGACAAACAAACATGAATGAGTAGGCACAACAGGGCTCAAACAACTCCTACTCATGCTAGTGGGTTTCATCTATTTACTGTGGCAATGACAGGTCATGCAAAGGATAAAGGGGGTTCAGCTACCGCAGCAAGTAACAGATGAATCGGTGTTGTCCTAATGCAGTAAAAGAGAGCAGAAGCGAGAGAGTGGGATTGTATCGGAATGAACAAGGGGGTTTTTCTTGCCTGGCACTTCTGAAGATAACATTGAGTCTTCATCAGTGTCAACGATCACATCATCGGTACACGTCTATCGAGAGGGGACAAATACCGGCAAATACAGAAAAGACACGATCAATGCAATGCACAATATGATGCATGCTATGACATGGCAATATGAATGTGTTTTGGGCTAATGCACCTAAAACCAGATTAAATGAAGTTGGTTTGAATACAAGATTCAAATTCAAACTCCGTATGTGGTTATTTAAATGTCATTCACTTCATTTTCCCTAAACAGTAGTGATAAGTTGTTCTAACATGCATGAAAATGGTATAGATGGATTCCTTGAATTTTTCTGATAATTTTTCATATATAATTTATTAAATTTGGAGTTACGGTTAATTTTCTATGATTTATTGAAGTTTTAGCTATTTTCTGGAATTATTAAATCATTTTAGATTTATTTAAATTCCAGAAAGGAATTATTGCGTCAGCACTAGGTCATGCTGACCTCAGCATAGTCAACAGGGGCTGGTCCGGGTCAAACCTGACCAGTGGGGCCCCATTAGTCAGTGACTTAGGGCTCGTTTAGGTCGCTGGCAGGTGGGCCCAGTCAACGGACACATCAGCCTGGTCAACTCCGACGTGTGGGGTCGGTCAAAGTGTGACGGGGCCAGGTCAAACTGACCTATGGGGCCCACAAAATTAGTACTAATCTAAACAGAGAGGTTAAACTAGTTAATTAGGCACGAGGGCCCACTTGGCAGTGGCTGTAGTGGGTGATTAGCGGGGTGTTTACGCCCTAACTAAGTGGCCACGTCGGCGAGTGACGCCGGCGACCAGGCGACGGCGAGACCTCGCCGGAGTTGGTCGGGACGGCGCTACGGCTGCGGTTGGGCACCCTGAGGGCATCAGGAGGAAGCCCGTGCTCCCGCGCGTCTAGGGGCGCACGCAGCTGGGCACAGGGAGGCCGGGGTCGACGGCGGCGACCAGAACGGCGGCGGCCGGAGCTACGGTTTCGGGCGGCTTAGCGCTATAGTGCACAAGAGGACGAGCTGGTGGCGGCGTTAGCTTGCTGGCACTTGCGTGCATCTACTGGTAGCGTCGGGAGGGTGAGACGTGGCCTGAGTTGAGCGCAGCGTCGACTTCGGCGGCGGCCGGAGCTCGGTGCTCGCGGGGAACGGCGCTACAGCACGGGGGCGAGCACAAGGAGTTAGGGGATAAGGTAAGTGGCTCACGGCGAGTCAGACGGTGCAGACGGCGGGGCCGGGGAGGCTCTGGACGCGCCGAATCGGTGGAGTCGATCTCCGGGCACCGGAGGTGAAGACGATGATGCTCCGGTCGATTTCGGCTTCCTCTGATCGCGTGCGTCGGTGGGTAGCTCCACGGGGTCAGGGCGGAGCTCGGGTACGCAGAGAGGGGGCGAGGGAGTGGCTGTGGTTGCGGTGGTTGCGAACGGCGGCGGCGGAGGCGTTCGGGTGTGCGAGAGGGAGAGGCGAAGGAGAGACGAAGGGGACGAGTGAGGGGGTCCAGGGGTTCGAGGCGGCGCCGAGGAGAAAGCCCGAGGCGTCGCGGTGGCGAGGGACGCAGGCAGGCAGGGAGGTGGCGTGTCGCCACGGCGCGCGCGTGCGCTGTCTCCCTCCTCTGCCTACTGGCAGAGGTAGAGGACGACTGGCACCAGGCCAGTGGGCTGGGCTGTCCACTGGGCCAGCCAGGTAAGGCCCAGGTGAGACCCTGTTCTTTTTATTTTTATTTCCGTTCTGTTTTGTTTTCTTTTAATTCTTTTGCCACTGTTTTCAAATTTAAACAAATTCAAAACAGTGCCAAATATCCTCTGAATAATTTATGTTGCTAGATGGACTTTTCCAAAAAGCTCATAAAATATTTCAGGGGTATTTGAAATTATATTCTAATTATATGAATATAACTCAAATTCAAATAGCTAAAGATTTAAATTCAAAGTCCCAAAAATAAATCCTTAAAATGTTCAATATTTTGGTTGGGACCAGAACCCTTACCAAAAATTATCAAACATTTAAGAAGAGCCTTTTGGAGCAATGAATGAGATTTCTAGGGTTTTTGCCCCTCTTTTATTTAGGGTTTTGAGGCTTCCAATATTCCTCAATTCAAGTTTCAAAAATATAGACATGAATCACACATGAAGTTAACCTAGAGCAATGCCTGAAGCTAGGGATGTGACAACTCACCCCCACTAAACAAGAATCTCGTCTCGAGATTCAAGCGTAGGGTAAGGTGAAAGGGGAACGCAAACTAGCACAATCTTCACGATCCAGGTTGCACTTCAAATGAACGTTGATTTGAACACCATCTTTGTCTCGAGGTCTTGCTCCGGGGACTCCAACCAACATGGCAACGAGAGGGAAAAGAAACTCTAGAAGGGTCGATCTTCTCGAAGATCGAACAACTCACGGAATGAGACATAAGACCATCTCTCGGGTTGAGACACGAGATACACATCAAGAGGGGTGGAAAGAAACGGATGATGAAGGTTCACTAGGTAGACAACAATTCCACACCTAAGAAGGTGGTAAACGATTGTCAACGTAGCGAAGAGTTGAGTTGCCATGATACCACGACGAAACATCCTGGAGGAGGGTGATTCGTAGATTATTATCTTAAGTGGCAAAAAGAATTACCTTTGATATAGAGATCATTGAGACTCTCCATATCAGCCTAAGGCAAATCACAAGCGATCATTTGGAGGGGGTCGGTAGAATGGCATACTCGGACTTGGATGATGTGGATTACCTTGTTGAAGACAACGTGATGGATGAATTTGCTTATCACCGGAGGTGGGAGAGACCCATGGTAGAATGGCACATTGGCGGTGCAAGCTGGGAACAGAATGCAAATGCTGGGAATGATTCTGGTAACTGGGGAAGAACCCAACAATAAAGAGTGAATTCACCGTTTGAAGAGGTCATAGCATTTCCGAGGAAGTTGAGAGCAAACCTAGTTAGTGTCGACGGTAACACCTAACGCTTGTGCGTGCTCTCATGAACTTGAGCATTTCCACAATCATCAAGATTCTACCAATATCCGTGTCAAGGATTCTGGCAACACAACTTACTACCATGATGAATACCGGTGGAAGATGCCGATGCAAAGGAAGATAACACCTTCTTAGATTTCACCTTAGTGAGGCCAAGCAAATAAAATCTGGATGATCGACCGAGAGACATTTAGCACTCCGCTTCTAATGTTCTCCTTGACGTGCTAGTGTATCCCATTCATAGATATGGTTTGATAACTAGAACATCAAGTAAAAGGTCGGACATCGGGAACACAATAATCATAAGGCACAACTAGGAAGTAAATCCTACGAAGTCCTTATGGGAAGGTGGCCAACTGCTTCAATCAAGATACCACAATAATAGGTCCTTCGGCTGGGTGGTGCTGGCCACGACATCCACTTTACCGGTTATCAAGGGACCAATATTATAGTTCTTGGGAAATGTTCCAAACCATCATATCTGCCTGAGATTCAGATCTGGTTGGTGTCAGGATATTCCAGACTCATCGAGTCTAGGAAGAAAATGAAAGTTTGCAACACAATTCGACGAGATGACGTTGCGGGATTCTCGGGAAATGAACTACGATAGCAAGCTCCAAAACATGAGCTGGTTCTGCTACAAACATGTGAACACGTTGTCCCAGACAAGCATGACCACAAAGTAGTCTTATAATAAAACACTACCGAGTTCTGGTTGGGAACCATCACCGTGGATAACGAAGTCCTTGCATAAGTCATATGATTAGCTCTTATGAAGGAACTTCTTCTCCTTGAACAAATCAATCAGTGGCTTGGTGTGCTCGGGACACATATGGAATGAAGGTTGCAAGTCTCCAGACCACAGAATACTTCGCACGTGTGCATGACTGATTTGGGATGATTCCAAGGAAACAAAACTAGCTTTCTCAAATTCACGGCGGCAACTTTCACCAAATGCACGTGTATAAGAGGAAGTCACTCCTTTCATCAAACAAATACTTCATGAGCTAGCATGAAGGAAATGCTTCAAAAGTTTACAACACTAGCTTAATGTTCAGCAAAATTATGGAGGAGATAAGGATGTTGTCAATGGGCTCAACAACAATTCATCTAGGTTTCCTTTTAAAAGGAATTCCATAGTTAAGTGAACACGGTGATAGCATTGGTCAGGCCAAAGATGTAAT
This sequence comes from Triticum dicoccoides, assembly GCF_002162155.2. NCBI lineage: Eukaryota > Viridiplantae > Streptophyta > Magnoliopsida > Poales > Poaceae > Triticum > Triticum dicoccoides. Next base: position 63,323,644 of record NC_041391.1, read on the forward strand.
GGTGTATGCTCGAGGGATCGACCACGAATAAGACAACATTACGAACATCATTGGTACTGATTTGATTTGACGATAGCCCACTCTCAAATCAAGGGATTGATAAGACAATAGGTCCAGCAACTGATCACAGGGACCAATCGATGAAGATATCATCTTTCTTCAACACACACTACACAAGAATATCCCTTTGGAACGAACTAAGTCAGACAAGTTTTTATCTTCCAACTCTCCAAGTTGTTGTCCAGCTTAACCAACTAGCTCAGGGATATCTAACACCGATTCTTGGAAAGAAGGTGGTTCATAAGAAACCGACTTGATCACGGGCTCAACATAACGGTCAGGTGACGACCTGGTAGTACTTCCGAGAAGATCTTCGGAAAATCACGAACCACCGATATGTTACTAAGCTCGAGAACAATCTTGCTTTTCAGGGCAAGACGATATGATCAATAGAGCAAGGATTTGAAATAATCCTAACTCATCGATCGAGGAGTGAACCAGGAGAATGGACTAGGTAGCATGATCAACTTTAGAATGATGATTCAAAAACCAACATACTAGGAATAAGATTTTTGTCCATTAACTACCAAGCAATGGGGTTGCTAGGAGTATTGAGTTCACACATCATGATTCACTTGTCAGTATTCCGGTTGCATCAAAACGAAGATCGAGGAATGACTAATGATGGCAAGAAGTATCACTGTACCAAGAGTTCATAGGATGGTGTGCAATTCCTATAACAATCTCGATATAAAATAAGGTAATACTCCAAGGTAGAACAGAACAAAAGCTGGATTAGCAATTTGATCTGCGGAGCACAACTTCTTTGACCCAATCCTGGATATGGAAGAGGTACTGGAGTTTGTTTCTCCAAGTCATTCAGGACAGAATGGCTTGACGTACCACAAGGGTAATAGGCATCGGTAAACGAATGCATGCATACTCTTGACTATCGATTGATAGACGAGGGTCAGAATGCAACTAAAGAGAACAACTCAAAGGAACATATAATTTTCTGGGTTGTGGATGCATAAATTAGTATGTCGAACCAAGTTCAACATATTTCTTCCGGATAACCCATGCAGAAAGGTAGAACTGGCAGAGTCACGATTTATGAATGGAGAACTCCTCAAGAGTACTCTAATTGTGATCTTTTGATCCAATAAACATCTGCCATAAGCGGTTCATAGTATTTGGAAGAAGGAAATACCACGGACCTCGAGGACTATCGCAAAGGTTACTAATAACCTAAAGGAACGAGCAAAACTATCAACATGAAGCAAGTAGGGTGAATCTCGGGTTCAAAACCCAGGGATAGAATACCTACTACTAAATGGCATCACGGGATGCTTTCGATAATGACGGCCAGAATCATCACACTGGGAACACAAATCATGGCTAAATTACTAGATGATCCCCTAAGACACCTAGGGTCATAATAGTAACTCCAACATATATGTCAAGGTAACAGAGTACCTCAACTCAACAATTAGTGTGATTGAGCTGGCATAAAGGAACATCGAAACCAGAGGGAAAGGATTTTGCAAATGCATCAGACTATTTAGAAACCTGGAATGACTCGGACAGCATAACGGCTGTAAATGCTCAGAAAAGATTTGAGACATTCACAAAAATGGTGGCATAACCACTCAGAAGCACAATATCAAGGTCTCGAGATCAGTAATTAACATACAGAAGTAGTAGGAACTGAAACGAGGCTTAAGTCCAACAATCTTATAAGTCTACGGATTAGTAACACGTGATCCTGATGGAAAGAAGAGATAGCCTAGTTCTTAATCCCCGCAGGAAAGATAAGATGACTCAGATCAGAAGGCATAAGGTATAAGGAGTAAAAAAAGAGCCTTACGTTCCATCCCACAATCAATTCCCTTATATAACTAAAGAATTTCTAGACTCAACTTCGACCAGTTTGGCTTGGTAAACCTACAGGCAGTCAAGCTCTGATACCAACGCTGTCAGGACCCCGACTCGATGTCACATCGATCTAGCCGGTAACACCTCATATTACTTTGCGGCCTCACGCACGGTATCCCCACGGGTGTCGCCTTACCTTTGCCCGGGACCGTTTGCGCCTTTTGGCTCACGTATATGATAGTGTCGCTAGCATCCATATGATAAGGAGCCCGGGCTGACATGACTAGTCGTAAACCCAAAGTGGCACAGACTTACAGGGACAGGCATCCATGACCCAGCTTCGAACGTGTCGGTCATCAGCAAATGGGTCCGGGCTGTAGCACTGGGCTAGCAGGACTCCGGTAAACCGGGCTGTAGCGGGCTAACAGGACTCCGGTACTCAAAGCGTGACATTTCCCCGAAGGGACAGACACAGGAACGAAGAAGGACACATGCCGGCCAGCCTAAGTGTTCCGGAGCAGTAGCAAGCTACCATGGCTCGGTGGAAACACTAGGAGACATTTCCCGGTAAGAGAGGCTACTAAAGATAAACAACTAGGTGGTCAGATCCCACACATACCAAGCATTTCAATAACATACACACAATAAGCTCGATATGTGCAATACAACATGGCATCACAAAATGACTCTACGACTCAAGTATTTATTCAATAGGCTCCGAGGAGCGAGATATTACAAACATGGGTCTCATGACCCAGCAATCAGAGCATACAAGTCAAAACACAAGCGGAAGCTATCATGTCTGAGTACAGACATCTATAAATGAAAAAGGCTGAGAAGCCTGACTATCTATCAGATCCTGCCGAGGGCACAAGATCGTAGCTGAGGTATCAAGCTAAACGTCGAAGTCCACGTGGAACTACTAGCGAGACCGAAGTCTCTCTGCAAAAACATAAAATAGGCAAACGTGAGTACAAATGTACCCAGCAAGACTTACATCAGAACTATCTACATATGCATCATTATCAACAAGGGGATGGTGGGGTTTAACCGCAGCAAGCCAGCTTTGACTCGGTGGCTATCCTAACTACGACTGCAAGTGAATCTTTTGGGGTGGCGCACACGAGTCCACATATTCACCATATCAATACACCACTATGGATCCGCTCCCGTCTCCCTACGAGAACGCCATCCATAGCACTCACGCTTATCTTGCGTATTTTAGAGTATCCACTTTCACTTGTCTATGAACTGATATAAGCAACCCAGAAGTCCTTTACCGCGGACACGACTATTCGAATAGATGATGTTAACCCTGCAGGGGTGTACTTCTTCATACATGTTTCCACCACTTAGCGTCTGCACACGACATGTGCTCGGCAGACTTCAAGCGAAAGCCGACGTGGGTGTAGACCACGACCTACCTAAACACTCAAGTCTCTAGTCCAGGTTTATCGCCTATTCAGGTTCCATCCGCAGGGAGTCCGGCCGAGGTTTCCCATACGGCCCCGAACGATGTGAACAGGGTTCCCGAGATACCTAACGGGTATTCGGTACACCGTGCCACGTACCTACCGCATCACAGCCCACCCCTACGGTCAGCGCTGTCCACGGCCCCCAGTAGGCTACAAACACCAGAAACTACTTGCAACTCCTGGACAGAGAGCTAGGGTGAATAAGAAGTCGAGCGGGGTCATATTTCAGGGCCCAATGTATGGTAGTAGCTGAATCATGGATCACAAACACAGAACTCAGTTCCTGAGGACGGCTACAATGAGACAACCCACCATGTACTCCTACATGGCCTCTCACCGCTACCTTTACCAAATCGTGTTCACACACTTAGCTCACACACAGTAGGACATGTTCACACGCCTCTGATTCATCCCCGATGAATCAGACCTGACTCAACTCTAAGCAGTAGCAGGCATGACAAACAAACATGAATGAGTAGGCACAACAGGGCTCAAACAACTCCTACTCATGCTAGTGGGTTTCATCTATTTACTGTGGCAATGACAGGTCATGCAAAGGATAAAGGGGGTTCAGCTACCGCAGCAAGTAACAGATGAATCGGTGTTGTCCTAATGCAGTAAAAGAGAGCAGAAGCGAGAGAGTGGGATTGTATCGGAATGAACAAGGGGGTTTTGCTTGCCTGGCACTTCTGAAGATAACATTGAGTCTTCATCAGTGTCAACGATCACATCATCGGTACACGTCTATCGAGAGGGGACAAATACCGGCAAATACAGAAAAGACACGATCAATGCAATGCACAATATGATGCATGCTATGACATGGCAATATGAATGTGTTTTGGGCTAATGCACCTAAAACCAGATTAAATGAAGTTGGTTTGAATACAAGATTCAAATTCAAACTCCGTATGTGGTTATTTAAATGTCATTCACTTCATTTGCCCTAAACAGTAGTGATAAGTTGTTCTAACATGCATGAAAATGGTATAGATGGATTCCTTGAATTTTTCTGATAATTTTTCATATATAATTTATTAAATTTGGAGTTACGGTTAATTTTCTATGATTTATTGAAGTTTTAGCTATTTTCTGGAATTATTAAATCATTTTAGATTTATTTAAATTCCAGAAAGGAATTATTGCGTCAGCACTAGGTCATGCTGACCTCAGCATAGTCAACAGGGGCTGGTCCGGGTCAAACCTGACCAGTGGGGCCCCATTAGTCAGTGACTTAGGGCTCGTTTAGGTCGCTGGCAGGTGGGCCCAGTCAACGGACACATCAGCCTGGTCAACTCCGACGTGTGGGGTCAGTCAAAGTGTGACGGGGCCAGGTCAAACTGACCTATGGGCCCCACAAAATTAGTACTAATCTAAACAGAGAGGTTAAACTAGTTAATTAGGCACGAGGGCCCACTTGGCAGTGGCTGTAGTGGGTGATTAGCGGGGTGTTTACGCCCTAACTAAGTGGCCACGTCGGCGAGTGACGCCGGCGACCACGGCGACGGCGAGACCTCGCCGGAGTTGGTCGGGACGGCGCTACGGCTGCGGTTGGGCACCCTGAGGGCATCAGGAGGAAGCCCGTGCTCCCGCGCGTCTAGGGGCGCACGCAGCTGGGCACAGGGAGGCCGGGGTCGACGGCGGCGACCAGAACGGCAGCGGCCGGAGCTACGGTTTCGGGCGGCTTAGCGCTATAGTGCACAAGAGGACGAGCTGGTGGCGGCGTTAGCTTGCTGGCACTTGCGCGCATCTACTGGTAGCGTCGGGAGGGTGAGACGTGGCCTGAGTTGAGCGCAGCGTCGACTTCGGCGGCGGCCGGAGCTCGGTGCTCGCGGGGAACGGCGCTACAGCACGGGGGCGAGCACAAGGAGTTAGGGGATAAGGTAAGTGGCTCACGGCGAGTCAGACGGTGCAGACGGCGGGGCCGGGGAGGCTCTGGACGCGCCGAATCGGTGGAGTCGATCTCCGGGCACCGGAGGTGAAGACGATGATGCTCCGGTCGATTTCGGCTTCCTCTGATCGCGTGCGTCGGTGGGTAGCTCCACGGGGTCAGGGCGGAGCTCGGGTACGCAGAGAGGGGGCGAGGGAGTGGCTGTGGTTGCGGTGGTTGCGAACGGCGGCGGCGGAGGCGTTCGGGTGTGCGAGAGGGAGAGGCGAAGGAGAGACGAAGGGGACGAGTGAGGGGGTCCAGGGGTTCGAGGCGGCGCCGAGGAGAAAGCCCGAGGCGTCGCGGTGGCGAGGGACGCAGGCAGGCAGGGAGGTGGCGTGTCGCCACGGCGCGCGCGTGCGCTGTCTCCCTCCTCTGCCTACTGGCAGAGGTAGAGGACGACTGGCACCAGGCCAGTGGGCTGGGCTGTCCACTGGGCCAGCCAGGTAAGGCCCAGGTGAGACCCTGTTCTTTTTATTTTTATTTCCGTTCTGTTTTGTTTTCTTTTAGTTCTTTTGCCACTGTTTTCAAATTTAAACAAATTCAAAACAGTGCCAAATATCCTCTGAATAATTTATGTTGCTAGATGGACTTTTCCAAAAAGCTCATAAAATATTTCAGGGGTATTTGAAATTATATTCTAATTATATGAATATAACTCAAATTCAAATAGCTAAAGATTTAAATTCAAAGTCCCAAAAATAAATCCTTAAAAATGTTCAATATTTTGGTTGGGACCAGAACCCTTACCAAAAATTATCAAACATTTAAGAAGAGCCTTTTGGAGCAATGAATGAGATTTCTAGGGTTTTTGCCCCTCTTTTATTTAGGGTTTTGAGGCTTCCAATATTCCTCAATTCAAGTTTCAAAAATATAGACATGAATCACACATGAAGTTAACCTAGAGCAATGCCTGAAGCTAGGGATGTGACACCGAGACCCAAACTCAAACACCCCAGATCCTCCAATATGCCCGGATCCAACCTTCGAGGTCGGTGGGTGGCTACCTCGATCAAAGAGGAGGACATTGCGAGGCTTAGGGAGGTCGGATACCTAACTGCCGACATCTAGCACAGGATTCCTGCTCCAGGGCAGGTCATCCCTACTCCCGAGCCTAATGAGAGCGTCGTATTTGTTCCTCACTTCCTTCACGGCTTGGGCCTCACCATTGATCCCTTTGTGAGGGGGATCATGTTCTATTATGGGTTAGATTTTCACGATCTAGCTCCGGACATTATCCTCCATATCTCATCGTTCATCATTGTGTGCGAGGCTTTTCTCCACGTCACTCCACACTTCGGCTTATGGCTCAAGACCTTCACTGTGAAGCCGAAGATAATCGAGGGGCGACATGCGGAGTGCAGAGGTGCCATAATAAGCAGGAACGCCGATGCCCCATGGCAAGAGGGTTATTTCCCAGAGGTATCCGACTTATGGCAGCGGAGGTGGTTTCACGTCATGACTCCCAGAGGCACAAAGTGGGTGGCTGCCCCCGACTTCCGCTCGGGCCCTCCTTCACAACTGGCATCATGGACCAACGTAGGATGGGATTGGGGGTCTGCTAGTGATGTACCAACACTACAGAGCCGTATCTGGGAGCTTCTTGAAAGGGACATTAACCTTGTCAGCATAATTCAGGTAATGCTAATCCGACGGATGTTGCCGCGCAAACACCGGCCTCTCCGGATGTGGGAGTTCAATCCAGAGGGTCCGCGGACTATTCAGCACTTCTTCAGCCTGAAGCTCGAAGGGATTTGTAAATTATTCTTCAGACCACAAGTAAAGTGTCCGGAACCCACCGAGGATGCATGCCTAAGCTGCAATCGCCTAGATACCCAAGTAAGAAACCCCGAAACCGGACACTTTGTTTACATTTATCATTATTCTGAAAATCCTCCGTGGCCAGGAATGGCTCAGCAAAGCGGAGAGAATCAGGTGTCCGGCGCCACTTCCAGAAGGCTCGCCTAGTCCTACCATAGCCAAGATGCTTGGCCGGGTGCTTAGAAAAATGCCCTCAAGGAAAGACGGAGGGAAGAACATAGAAGCCGAACTTCACACACTGCGCATCCGAACCGGGGGAATTGCTACCTCCCCTAAGGAGGATAGTCAGGGAGGGGAGTCTATACCCTCCTCCCCGCGCGGGAAGAAGAGGGCTGCCTCCGAAGACTTGGAGACGGAGGTGCCCAAGCAGGGGAAGAAAACGTCACCAGGGGGCCCTGCCCCGAAGGGCGCCCTGCCCCGAAGGGCGCCCTTACTGCGTCATGCCCGCCAACGGGCCAACCCTCAACCGAGCTGTGAGTTAATCGTTAATTCATAGGTACTGCATTTCTCCATGAACAATAACTAGGATTCATTTTTTGCAGTCCGGCTAGCAGCTCTTCTCAACAGAGTTCGTCTTCGGGGGATCTCCCTCCGGAGATGATGGAGAGTGAGACCCCACCAACCTCTCCGCCTCATGAGGCGGGTGACCCCGAGGTGTTGTCACGGAGGAGTCCGGATCTGCTGAAGCCAGAAGCTAATCTTTCAGCCGCCCTGAGCCCGAAGCGTTCGGCTCCCACGAGGGGCGATGAGAAGGGTCTGGCACAGTTCGGTGTCCGGCCGAGCATACTGACGGGCCTTTTGGAACGAGCCACACTCTCGGAGGAGCACCGCTCATTAATGAGCACGGTGCTCAAGAAGATTTCATCCGCCACAAGCGGTTTGAACGAAGCATTTACGAGCTTGCTAAGAGGCTTTGAGGTATGTAATGGAAAATACATAATTTTTTGGCCATGAGGCATGCGCTAGGTCTGGGCCATATGGATAGTAGCCCCTGAGACTCTGGTTGCCCGCCCTAGGCGGCAAACGAAGGATCATATTGTGTAAGTAATGGTTGCGCTGTATATATGCGCAGGTGTGTAAGGATCCGGCAACCGATCATTCCGTTGAAGTTGCTGAACTAAGGAGGCAGATTGGAGCTATTGATGCCGATATCACGCTGGTGAACGAGCGGCTAAATGAGTCACAAGGTATGTGCTCTGCTTTCCTTAATATGCTGTATAGGAAAAAATAGGGAGGAGCATAATATTAATGCGATATGCTTGGACTGCAGACGGTGCTGCTACCGTGGAAGCCCTGAGGGTGGAACTTGCCTAGGCCAAGGAACAAGCTCGGGCTAGCAATGCGGCTTCCCTAAAGGCGGCCGAAGAGTTGAGAGCCGAACAGGCTGCTCATCGCCGAAGCGAGGACAAGATAGTCGAAATGGCTGTGGAGTTGAAAAATGCCGCCGACCGGTATGAGCTCCTTAAAAAGGAGAATCAGGTTAATTCGGCTAACCTGAACAAGGCACTTAATGCAGCCAAGGAGATGCGGACCAAAATCAGGGATGTGCGGGAGGAGCTTCGACAGGCCGGGAAAATTATGGCTGGGAGCCCCTACTTATTGCAGATGAAGTTTTTGGATCCGAAGTATGCTCCCCTGGATCGACGCTAGAGTCCTACAGACGTGTATGCAGACTTGGTGAAGAGTACAGCTGATGCGGCCAAGTTTTTCGAGGATCAAGGTGATAAAGAAGTGGAGAAGCTGTTCTGGTCTCAATTTAATGCTCCCGCGCTCCCGTTGCCGTTGAGTGATAAGATGGCTGCTGTGGCTGAGCTTTGTACGCTGTCCGGGCTTGCAATGCGGTCTGTAATAGACAATCTTTGGCCGAAGGGTCCTAAGCCGGACAGTTATTTTGGTTTGGTGCAACAATTCCTTGGTGCCATATCTCAAATCGACGCCATGTTGAGGTCGGCGTGTATAGAGGGTGCACGGATGGCACTTGCCCGTGTTAAAGCATATTGGACAGATATGGAGGCCACCATTATTGTGACCCAGAATCCGGCGGGAGGCCAGGATCTGGCCGAGCACTACTTGGAGCAGGTAACAGAAGGTGCTCGCTTAATACAGGCTCAATGCTCGAAGAATGTCATGTTCAAGTGACAAATCACTTCATTGTAAAAACAATGTTATTTTTATTATGAGACTGTATTTATACTTTGTGCCCGAAAGTATTATTGTGCCTCCTGTGCGGCCGTTTTTATGTCTATGTGTAATCTGAAAGTTAGCAGTCGTTGGCTTCAGCCCCCACGCATAAAATGCGGGGGTGTTCGCGAAAAATATGCATAGTCACACTTGATCCAACGTCTTGGTCCGTTAAGGAGGTGATCGCACGTCGTACTAGGCAACCAGACTATATAGCTGTAACACTTTCACTTAGCCATAGGAGTTTGACGGTGGGGCTACTATGTAGCCCCTGGTACCTTCCCGTGCATCCAAATATGGGCGCGTGTGTACATGACCGGGGAACGGTCCTTCATTAATGCGGAGGAATCCTAAAGATTCCGATAAGTCTTCGAGTGGTTGAAAAGTCTCTCGCTGTATCATGACAGTCAGTTTTTGGCTTTCTCTACTGAGGTGCTCATCTGGAATAACCAGGGCACAATCGCAGTAGTTATCCTTTGGCCGCCTTAGCCTATAAAAACGGAACGTATGGTGGCAAACCCAGGAGCCGGGAGAACCCAACATTTGACCAAAGACATGATCCGGAGCTGATGCATATAAGGCCAAACTCGTGACGCCGAACACTCCCGAAGGTATTCGGACTTTGCAACATAAAATGGGCTGAGGAATACCCTTTCATTATGAACCCTGTAGTTCCAGGTATGTGCGTTAATCTGTCGTGGCGAAATGCCAATAACGGCAGTACCCTCTGTTGGTATAGTACCCATGGGATGTGGGAACAACAAGAGACAATAAAAAGGTTTGCACAGGGGCTTAATCTAAAGAGAAACCTGTGAGTGGGGCCCTGCTGCACGTCTACGCCTTTATCTCCGTTGTGCCGTTTCCTGGAAGGGTATGCATGAATTGTGTCTGTAAAAAAGAAAACTCGTGTAGAAGACTATAACGTAAGCATGCGATGGATAGTGAAAGTGTAGACATTGGCCTGCCAATAAGGTCAATCCAAGAGTGGGGCTGTATTAAATATCTATAGCCCCTGGTGTCCTCTATGGGATTACGTACATGGCGCCCTAGATCAGTTTTATCCAGGCTGCCGGACTCGTCTAACCGTGTCCGTGATCTTAACGACCAGTCATGCTTTCTAGTATTGGAGGCCGCTTAGAATCCGGCCGCTGGAGCCGTCGCGTATTCCTCTCTGTGTGAAGAGCGCTCTGTGTTTCCGTTAACGGTGATGATGCCTCGTGGACCGGGCATCTTGAGTGTGAGGTAGGCGTAATGCGGTACTATGTTGAAGCGGGCGAAGGCCGTTCTTCCAAGCAATGCGTGATAGTCGCTTTGGAAGGGTGCGATGGTGAAGAGTAGTTCTTCGCTTCTGGAGTTGCCTGGGGAGCCGAATGTTACCTCCAATATGACGAAGCCCCTGCCATAGGCTTCAACGCCTGGTATCACCCCTTCAAAGGTGGTGTTGCTTTGGTTGATTCCGGATGAGTCCATCCCCATCCTACAGACAGTGTGTTGGTATATTAAATTGAGACTACTGCCATCGTCCATGAGGACGTGAGTAAGATGGTATCCGTCGATTATTGGGTCGAGCACCAAGGCATCTGATCCTCCGCGCCGAATATTAGTCAGGCAGTCCGTGTGATCAAAGGTGATCGGACAAGCCAACCAGTGGTTAGGTGTGGGTACGATGGGCTCTATAGCATATGCGTCTCTGAGCATGCATTCGTGCCTTCTCGTGGATGTGTGAGTCACGTGGATCATGTTTACTGTTTTTACCTTTGGTGGCAATTTTTTCTGTCCCCCAGTGTTCGGCTGGCAAGGCTCATCCTCGTCTTCACTTGGTGTTTCCCTTCCCTTGTGTTTGGCGTTTAATTTGCCGGCCTGCTTGAAGACCCAACATTCTCTGTGAGTGTGGTTTGCAGGTTTGTCGGGGGTGCCATGAATTTGGCACAGTCTATCCAGGACTCTGTTCACACCGGACGGTCCCTCTTTGCTGCCTTTAAATGGCTTGTTTTGTTGACCGGGTCGAGAGCCCCTGAATCCGGCGTTGACCGTTGTGTTGTCTGGGCTCTCTTCCTTGTTTAGACGTTTGTTTTTATTGCGCTGTGGCTTCCCATTGCCATCCCTTATTTCTGATGTGCTTGGGTCGCTGGTGCCTTTACGGGCCAACCAACTATCTTCGCCTGCGCAAAAGCGGGTCATAAAACTTGTTAAAGCTGCCATTGTCCTCGACTTTTCTTGGCCGAGGTGTTTGGCGAGCCACTCGTCGCGGATGCTGTGTTTGAAGGCCGCTAAGGCTTCGACATCTGGACAATCGACAATTTGATTCTTCTCAGTGAGGAATCTGTTCCAAAGCTTGTGGGCGGACTCTCCGGGCTGTTGGATTATGTGACTTAAATCGTCCGCATTCGGAGGACGGACATAAGTCCCTTGAAAATTGGCCCTGAAAGCGTCCTCGAGTTCCTCCCAACTTCCGATTGAATTTTTGGGGATGCTTTTCAACCAGTGTCGAGCTGGCCCCTTTAACTTGAGGGGAAGGTATTTGATGGCGTGGAGGTCGTCCCCACGAGCCATGTGTATATGCGGGATAGAAGCCTTGATCTAGACCCCTGGGTCTGTCGTTCCGTCGTATGCCTCTATATTCACAGGTTTAAAACCCGGTGGAAATTCATGGTCCAGTACCTCTTTGGTGAAACACAGGGGGTGAGCAGCCCCTCTGTATTCGGACGCGCTATGGCATGTCGTTTGTTGTTGTTGTGTCCGGTGCTGATTCCGAACAGGTATCCGATCGGTATGATCATTTTGGATACCATAGTCCTACGCCGGGGTGTGTCCTTTAGATCCATAGATGGACCTAGCCGCGCCGGCTTTTTTATCCAGGAGCTCGCATAGATCGTGTGCGGCGTCGGTAGCTGCTCTATTGTGGTTATGAAGTGGTTTATCCGTCCTCCTGGCCGTGTTGTTCTTTGGTGGAACGGCCTCGTTGTCGAACTCTGGTAGTAGCTTGCATTTTGGGTAGCTCTTTGTATGGCGATCGTCGCCGTACTTTTCTTCAGTGTCTAGCACTTTATTCCATCTGTGATTAAGCGTTTCCTATGCGGCCTTTACCCGTTGCTTCTGCTTCTTTAGACTTCTCGCAGTGGCCATAAGCCTTCTGTGGAGGTTATCTCGTTCCAAGCATGTTTCCAGGATGATGAATGCATTGTCATCCGGACTGTGTTCTTGTCCCGGGGCGGTTTGATTAATTCGTCCCTCGGGATCATTGTGATTGGGCGTCTGCTCCGAGCTGTGTTCGGCGTGACCTGGCTCATCCTGCTCCATTGCTGGGTCCATATGGTCGTTGTTGCCTTCGGAGTTGCCTGGGGTGTTGGTATTTCTGGCGCTCTTGTTGCTATTTTTACTGTTGCTGGACTTCGAGCGACGTCTGCGCCATTGTTTTGGCCTTTGCCCGGGGGTTTTATCTTTCGGATTGTCGCCGGCGTCCTCCTTGGGCGTATCCACCATGTATATATCGTATGACGAGGTGGTAGTCCAGCGCCCCAGTGATTCTGAATCTTCTCCTGCATCATCATCCATACCGTCGATGTCTTCGGAGTCGAAGTCAAGCACATCTGATACATCGTCGACAATGGCAATGAAGTGGGTGTTGGGTGGGCAACGAATTCCTTCGTCGCCTACTTCCCACTGGATCCGAACATAGTTCGGCCAAGAGTCTCCTAACAGAGAGAGATTTTAACGAGTTCATCACGTCGCCAAAGGGCGAGTGCTGGAAGATATCCGCAGCGGAGATCTCCATTAAGGGAGCCCATCTAGGTTCGGCGGGCTCAGCAACGCGCGGACTGGAACCTACAGCCGGATACGAGTCCAGGGGTCCAGTGTCACAGGCTTCTTTAGGGGCGAGGCCTGTGTTCGGCTCTAATGCCGATGAGTGTGTGGCCCGCAGGACAGGGTCCATCCACCCGTCCTTGGGCAACGCAATCTGCTCCAGATTTAGGTCCGGGGCTACTGCGGGGGTGATATCCCGAGCATTGTCCGAAAGAAGGTGTAAGCCGTGCTCGTCGTGACTGTCTAGCGCTCCTGGCACAGGCCCGAATCTGTTGAAGATCAAGTCTCCATGGATATTCGTCGTATAGTTCAGGTTTCCGAACCTGACCTGGTGGCCAGGGGCGTAGTTGTCGATCTGCTCCAGTTGACCAAGCGAATTGGCCCGCAGTGCGAAGCCGCCGAACACGAAGATTTGTCCGGGGAGAAAAGTCTCACCCTGGACCGTGTTGTTGACGATTGAAGGAGCCATCAAGCCTTGCAGCAACGACATAGAGGAACTCTCAATGAAAGCACCAATGTTGGTGTCAAAACCGGTGGATCTCGGGTTGGGGGTCCCGATCTGTGCGTCTTAGGCTAATGGTAACAGGAGGCAAGGGACACAATGTTTACCCATGTTCGGGCCCTCTGGATGGAGGTAAAACCCTACTTCCTGCTTGATTGATATTGATGATATGAGTAGTACAAGAGTAGATCTACCACGAGATCGTAGAGGCTAAACCCTAGAAGCTAGCCTATGATGATTATGATTGTGATCGTCCCTCCAAGGACCAAACTCTCCGGTTTATATAGACACCAGAGAGGGCTAGGGTTTACATGGAGTCGGTTACAAGGAAGGAAATATAATATCCAAATCGCCAAGCTTGTATTCCACGGAAAGGAGAGTCCCATCCGGACATGGGACGGAGTCTTGAGTCTTGTATCTTCATGCTCCAATAGTCCGGGCGAGGCATATAGTCCGGATGTCCGGATACCCCCTAATCCAGGACTCCCTCAAGCACCGTGCTCATTAATGAACAGTGCTCCTCCAAGAGAGCAGCTTGCTCTAGAAGGCCCGTCAGTGTGTCTGCCCGGACACCGACCTGTGCCGGTCCCTTCTCACCGCCCCCGTGGGAGCCGAACGCTCCGGGCTCAGGGCGGCCGAAGGAGTAGCTTCTGGCTTCGGCATATCCGGACTCCTCCGTGACCACACCTCGGGGTCGCCCGCCTTATGAGGCGGAGAGGTTGGTGGGGTCTCACTCTCCATCATCTCCGGAGAGAGGTCCCCCAAAGACGAACTCTATCGAGAAGAGCTGCTAGCCGGACTGCAAAGAATGGATCCTGGTTATTGTACTCGGAGAAAAGCAGTACCTTCGAATTTACGGTTAACTTATAGCTCAGTTGAGGGCTGGCCCGTTGGCGGGCATGACGCGGTGAGGGCGGCCTTCGGGGTAGGGCCCCCTGGTGACGCTTTCTTCCCCTGTTTGGGCATCTCCGTCTCCAAGTCTTCGGAGGCGGCCCTTTCTTCCCGTGCGGGGAGGAGGCCTTAGATTCCCCTCCCTGACTATCCTACTTTGGGGAGGTAGCAATTCCCCCGGTTTGGATGCGCAGTGTGTGAAGTTCGGCTTCTCTGTTCTTCCCTTCGTCTTTCCCTGAGGGCATTTTGCTAAGCACCCGACCAAGCATCTTTGCTATGGTGGGACTAGGCGAGCCTTCGGGAAGTGGCGCTGGACACCTGATTCTCTCCGCCTTGTTGAGCCATTCCTGGCCACGGAGGATTTTCAGAATGATGATTATGACAAATATAAACGAAGTTTCCGGTTTCGGGGTTACTTACTTGGGTATCTAGGCGATTGCAGCTTAAGCCCGCATCCTCGGTGGTGTCCCGACACTTTACTTGTGGTCCAAAGAATAATTTACACATCCCTTCGAGCGTCAGGCGGAAGAAGTGTAGAATAGTCCGCAGATCCTCTGGATTGAACTCCCACATCCGGAGAGGCTGGCGTTTGCGCGGCAACATCCATCGGATTAGCATTACCTGAATTATGCTGACAAGGTTAATGTCCCTCTCAAGAAGCTCCCGGATACGGCTCTGCAGTGTTGGTACATCACTAGCAGACCCCCAATCCCGTCCTACATTGGTCCATGACGCCAGTTGTGACGGAGGGCCCGAGCGGAAGTAGGGGGCAGCCACCCACTTTGTGCCTCTGGGAGCCATGACATAAAACCACCTCCGCTGCCATAAATCAGATACCTCTGGGAAAGAACCCTCTGGCCATGGGGCATCGGCGTTCCTGCTTATTATGGCACCTCCGCACTCTGCATGTCGCCCCTCGATCATCTTCGGCTTCACATTGAAGGTCTTGAGCCATAAGCCGAAGTGTGGAGTGACGTGGAGAAAAGCCTCGCACACAATGATGAACAACGAGATATGGAGGATAGCGTCCGGAGCTAGATCGTGAAAATCTAACCCGTAATAGAACATGAGCCTCCTCACAAAGGGATCAAGGGTGAGGCCCAAGCCGCGGAGGAAGTGAGGAACAAATACGACGCTCTCATTAGGCTCGGGAGTAGGGATGACCTGCCCTGGAGCAGGAAGCCTGTGCTGGATGTCAGCAGTCAGATATCCGACCTCCCTAAGCCTCGCAATGTCCTCCTCTTTGACCGAGGAGGCCACCCACCGGCCTTGAGAATTGGATCCGGACATATTGGAGGATCTGGGGTGTTTGAGTTTGGGTCTCGGGTGTTAGAACTCGAGATGCGAAAGGGCGCAAGGGTGGTGGAAAAGAGGTATAGGCCTCGGCCCCTTTATAAAGTGGGTGAATATCAAGAGTCCTCAGCGTGACCGCTTGCAACTTATCTAAAAACACGGAGTCATACCAACAGTCGTCATGGGGTTGCGCACACCCGTATTGATGGAAGATCCCCTAATAAGGGGAACACGATCTATGCTTTGGCAGGGCGTGCCAATAAAACCGCCTCGCAACGTGTATCGAGGTGGGCTAAGAAAAACCGGTTCATGTTGGGCCGGGCCACGATGCAAGGGCGCGACGTACAAAGATTGTCAGCATATCAAATTTATGCTATGCTCCCTATGGTGGTATGTGAAGATCATCTTGCAGATCTGGACATGGTCTAAGTGTTCGATAATTACTTTGGAGTATTCGGAGATGGAACCCGCCTTGCAACGCCAAAGACAAAACTGCGCGCCGGACTCATCGTCATTGAAGCCTGGTTCAGGGGCTACTGAGGAGGTCCTGGATTAGGGGGTATCCGGACAGCCGAACTATATACTTTGTCCGGACTGTTGGAGCGTGAAGATACAAGATTCAAGACTCCGTCCCGTGTCCGGATGGGACTCTCCTTTGCGTGGAAGACAATCTTGGCAATCCGATTATATTTCCTTCTTTGTAACCGACTCCATGTAAACCCTAGCCCTCTCTGGTGTCTATATAAACCGGAGAGGTTGGTCCTTAGAGGGACGATGACAATCATAATCAGCATAGGCTAGCTTCTAGGGTTTAGCCTCTACGATCTCGTGGTAGATCAACTCTTGTACTACTCATATCATCAATATCAATCAAGTAGGAAGTAGGGTTTTACCTCCATCGAGAGGGCCCGAACCTGGGTAAACATTGTGTCCCTTGTCTCCTGTTACCATTAGCTTAAGACGCACAGATCGGGACCCCCTACCCGAGATCCGTCGGTTTTGACACTGACAGTGGCGGCAGCGATGAGGTAGCCATGAAGCACCATCCTCTGATGCTTGAAGGTTCTGCCAGAGCTTGGCTGAATCAGCTGGCCCCTGGGAGCATTTTGAGTTGGGATGAGTTGGCCCGAGTGTTCACCAAAATGTTTGAGGGAACTTGCAAGAGACCCGCTGGTCTACCGAAGCTGCAACATTGCGTGCAGAAACCGAATGAAACCCTGAGAGACTATATCCAGAGATGGATCACTCTGCACCACATAGTGGAGAATGTGTCAGATCACCAAGCAGTCTGTTCCTTCAAAGAAGGCGTTCGCTACAGAGAGCTCCATCTGAAGTTTGGTCGGACTGGAGATATGTCTTTGACTTGGATGATGGAGATTGCCACCAAATACGCTAACGGCGAAGAGGAAGACCGACTCAGGAGTGGCAAGCACAAAATAGTCCCCAGGACACCGGAGGAGGAAATTCCAGTCAGAAGCAGAAGCTAAAGGCTGAGGCAGCAGGTCCTGCCGAGGCAACAGTGTTGAATCAAGGAAAGTTCAAAGGGAAACCCAAAGGGCCTTGGACCTCCAAGAAAGTGAAGGACCAGGAAGGAAATTATGTGATGGATTTGCCGTGTCATATTCACACCAAGAAGGATGAGGAGGGGAACCTGATTCTCCCCAAGCATACCACTCGACAATGTCGACTCCTAATCCAGAACTTCTGAGAGAGTAAACCCAATGATAAGGACAAAGAGTCTGAGAAGGAAGAAGAAGATAAGGATGATGATGGTGGTTATCCCAATGTCAATGCCACCTTGGTGATTTTTGCCGATATCGAGAGTAAAAGTCGACTGAAGGTCATTAACAGAGAGGTAAACATGGTTGCTCCGGCAACACCAAGATATCTGAAGTGGTAAAAAAAACCCATTACATTCGACCAGTCTGATCACCTGACACGCGTAGCTACCCCTGGGCGGCAAGCGCTGGTGGTTGACCCAGTCGTGAGAGGCACCCGACTGACTAAGGTCCTGATGGATGGTGGCAGTGGCCTGAATATTCTGTATGCTGAGGCCCTCAACGTTGGGGAATGTAGTAATTTCAAAAAAATTCCTATGCGCATGCAAGATCATTGTGATGCATAGCAATGAGAGGGGAGAGTGTGTCCACGTACCCTTGTAGACCGAAAGCGGAAGCGTTAGCACAACGCGGTTGATGTAGTCGTACGTCTTCACGGCCCGACCGATCAAGCACTGAAAGCACGACACCTTCGAGTTCTTGCACACGTTCAGCTCGATGACGTCCCTCGAACTCCGATCTAGCCGAGCTTTGAGGGAGAGTTCCGTCAGCACGACGGCGTGGTGAAGATGATGATGTTCTACCAACGCAGGGCTTCGCCTAAGCACCGCTATGATATTATCGAGGTGGATTATGGTGGAGGGGGGAGGGGCACCGCACACGGCTAAGAGATCAAATGGATCAATTGTTGTGTCTATGGGGTGCCCCCTCCTCTGTATATAAAGGAGTGGAGGAGGGGGCCGGCCAAGGGGAGAGGCGCGCACAAGGGGGGCGAGTCCTACTCCCACTGGGAGTAGGACTCCTCCATTTCCCATTTGGAGAGGGAGAGGGAAGGAAGAGGAAGGAGGGAGGAAGTAAAGGGGGGCCGGCCCCCCTCCCAATTCGAATTGGGCTTGGGGGGGGGGGGGCGCCCCCTCCCTTGCTCCTTTCCCCTCCTTTCCACCAAGGCCCATTAAGGCCCATATACTTCCTGGGGGGTTCTGATAACCTCCCGGAGCTCCGGTATTGTTACAATTTCACCCGGAACCTTTCCGGTGTCCAAATATAGTCGTCCAATATATCGATCTTCATGTCTTGACCATTTCGAGACTCCTCGTCATGTCCGTGATCACATCCGGGACTCCAAACAACCTTCGGTACATCAAAACACATAAACTCATAATATAATTGTCATCTAACTTTAGCGTGCGGACCCTACGGGTTGGAGAACTATGTAGACATGACCGAGACACGTCTCCGGTCAATAACTAATAGCGGAACCTGGATGCTCATATTGGCTCCCACATATTTTATGAAGATATTTATCGGTCAAACCGCATAACAACATACATTGTTCCCTTTGTCATCGGTATGTTACTTGCCCAAGATTTGATCATCGGTATCTCAATACCTAGTTCAATCTCGTTACCGGCAAGTCTCTTTACTTGTTACATAATACATCATCCTGTAACTAACTCATTAGTTACAATGCTTGCAAGGCTTATAGTGATGTGGATTACCGAGTGGGCCCAGAGATACCTCTCCGACAATCGGAGTGACAAATCCTAATCTCGAAATACGCCAATCCAACAAGTACCTTCGGAGACACCTGTAGAGCACCTTTATAATCACCCAATTACGCTGTGATGTTTGATAGCACACAAAGTGTTCCTCCGGTAAACGGGAGTTGCATAATCTCATAGTTATAGGAACATGTATAAGTCATGAAGAAAGCAATAGCAACATACTAAACGATCAAGTGCTAAGCTAACGCAATGGGTCAAGTCAATCACATCATTCTCCTAATGATGTGATCCCGTTAATCAAATGACAACTCATGTCTATGGTTAGGAAACTTAACCATCTTTGATTAAAGAGCTAGTCAAGTAGAGGCATACTAGTGACACTATGTTTGTCTATGTATTCACACATGTATTATGTTTCCGGTTAATATAATTCTAGCCTGAATAATAAACATTTATCATGAAATAAGGAAATAAATAATAACTTTCTTATTTCCTCTAGGGCATATTTCCTTCAGTCTCCCACTTGCACTAGAGTCAACAATCTAGTTCACATCGCCATGTGATTTAACACCAATATTCATATCTGTATATGATTAACACCCATAGTTCATATCGTCATGTGACCAACACCCAAAGGGTTTACTAGAGTCAATAATCTAGTTCACATTGCTATGTGATTAACACACAAATAGTACTAAGGTGTGATCATGTTTTTCTCGTGAGAGAAGTTTAGTCAACGAGTCTGTCACATTCAGAGCCGTATGTATTTTGCAAAAATATTCTATGTCTACAATGCTCTGTACGGAGCTACTCTAGCTAATTGCTCCCACTTACAATAGTTATCTAAATTGACACTTAGAGTCATCTGGATCAGTGTCAAATCTTGCATCGACGTAACCCTTTACGATGAACCTCTTGTCACCTCCATAATCGAGAAACATATCCTTATTCCACTAAGGATAATTTTGACCAATGTCCAGTGATCTACTCCTAGATCACCATTGTACCCCCTTGCCAAACCAGGGCATAGTATACAATAGGTCTGGTCCATAGCATGTCATACTTTTAAAGAACCTATGACTGAGGCATAGGGAATGACTTTCATTCTGTTTTTATTTTCTGTCGTGGTCGGGATTTGAGTCTTACTCAATTTCATACCTTTGCAACCTAGGCAAGAACTCTTTCTTTGACTGTTCCATTTTGAACTACTTCAAAAACTTGTCAAGGTATGTACTCATTGAAAATCTTATCAAGCGTCTTGATCTATCTCAGTAGATCTTAATGCTCAATATGTAAGTAGCTTTACTAAGGTCTTTCTTTTAAAGAACTCCTTTCAAACACTTCTTTATGCTTTCCAGAAAAATTCTACATCATTTCTGATCAACAATATGTCACTCACATATACTTATCAGAAAGGTTGTAGTGCTCCCACTCACTTTATTGTAAATACAAGCTTCACTGCAAGTCCGTATAAAACTATATGCTTTGATTAACTTATCAAAGCATATATTCCAAATCCGAGATGCTAGCACCAGTCCATAGATGGATCGCTGGAGCTTGCACATTTTGTTAGCACCTTTAGGATTGACAAAACCTTCTGGTTGCATCATATACAACTCTTCTTTAATAAATCCATTAAGGAATGCAGTTTTGACATCCATTTGCCAGATTTCATAAAATGTGGCAATTGCTAACATGATTCGGATAGACTTTTAAGCATCGATACGAGTGAGAAAATCTCATTGTATTCAACACCTTGAACTTTGTCAAAAACCTTTTTCGACAAGTATAGCTTTGTAGATAGTAACACTACTATTAGTGTCCGTCTTCCTCTTGAAGATCCATTTATTTTCTATGGCTTGCCGATCATCGGGCAAGTCAATCAAAGTCCACACTTTGTTCTCATACATGGATCCCATCTCAGATTTCATGCCTTCAAGCCATTTCGCAGAATCTGGGCTCAACATTGCTTCCTCATAGTTCATAGGTTCATCATGGTCTAGTAATATGACCTCTACAATAGGATTACCATACCATTCTAGTGCGGACTGTACTCTGGAAGACCTACGAGTTTCTGTAATAACTTGATCTGAAGTTTCATGATCATCATCATTAACTTCCTCACTAATTGGTGTAGGAATCACTGGAACTGATTTCTGTGATGAACTACTTTCCAATTCGGGAGAAGATACAATTACCTTATCAAGCTCTACCTTCCTCCCACTCACTTCTTTCGAGAGAAACTCCTTCTCCAGAAAGGATCCATCTTAGCAACGAATATCTTGCCTTCGGATCTGTGATAGAAGGTGTACCTGATGTCTACTACACAACCTTCTTCTTGTAGACGTTGTTGGGCCTGCAAGTGCACAGGTTTCTAGGACAGTAGCAAATTTCCCTCAAGTGGATGACCTAAGGTTTATCAATCCGTAGGAGGCGTAGGATGAAGATGGTCTCTCTCAAACAACCCTGCAACCAAATAACAAAGAGTCTCTTGTGTCCCCAACACACCCAATACAATGGTAAATTGTATAGGTGCACTAGTTCGGCGAAGAGATGAAGATACAAGTGCAAAATAGATAGTAGATATAGGTTTTTGTAATCTGAAATAATAAAAACAACAAGGTAGCGAGCGATAAAAGTGAGCGTAAATGCTATTGCAATGGTAGGAAACAAGGCCTAGGGTTCATACTTTCACTAGTGTAAGTTCTCTCAACAATAATAACATAGATAGAACATATGACAAGCCCTCAACATGCA
Organism: Triticum dicoccoides; assembly: GCF_002162155.2. NCBI lineage: Eukaryota > Viridiplantae > Streptophyta > Magnoliopsida > Poales > Poaceae > Triticum > Triticum dicoccoides. The sequence goes on from NC_041391.1 coordinate 63,345,453, forward strand.
ACAAAGAGTCACTCCAAAGCCACTAATAGCGGAGAACAAACGTAGAGATTATGGTAGGGTACGAAACCACCTCAAAGTTATTCGTTCGGATCGATCTATAAAAGAGTTCGTACTAGAATAACACCTTAAGACACAAATCAACCAAAACCCTAATGTCACCTAGATACTCCATTGTCACCTCAAGTATCCGTGGGCATGATTATACGATATGCATCACACAATCTCAGATTCATCCAACCAACATAAAAGTACTTCAAAGATTGCCCCAAAGCTACTACCGGAGAGTCAAGAACATGTGCCAACCCCTATGCATAGGTTCATGGGCGAAACCCACAAGTTGGTCACCAAAACATACATCTAGTGGCACAAGATATCCCATTGTCACCACAGATAATCACGGCAAGACATACATCAAGTGTTCTCATAAAGACTCAATCCGATAAAATAATTTCAAAGGTGCAACTCAATTCATCACAAGAGAGTAGAGGGGGAGAAACATCATAAGATCCAACTACAATAGCAAAGCTCGGGATACATCAAGATCGTGCCATAGAGGAACACGAGAGAGAACACGAGAGCGAGAGAGATCAAACACATAGCTACTAGTACATACCCTTAGCCCCGAGGGTGAAGTACTCCCTCCTCGTCATGGATAGCGCCAGGATGATGAAGATGGCCTCCGGTGATGGGATCCCCCTCCGGCAGGATGCCGGAACAGGGTCCCGATTGGTTTTTCGTGGCTACAGAGGCTTGCGGCGGCGGAACTCCCGATCTATCTTCTGTTCTGGAAGTTTTAGGGTACGTAGGTATATATGGGTGCAGGGAGAACATCGGTAGAGCTACGGGGGCCCCACGAGGCAGGGGGCGCGCCCAGGGGGGAGGGCGCGCCCCCCACCCTCGTGAGCACCTCCCGTATCTTCTGACGTGGAGTCCAAGTCCATCAGGTGGGTTTCCTTCCAAAAATAACTTCTCCAGTTGATTTCGTTCCGTTTTGACTCCGTCTGATATTCCTTTTCCTCGAGACACTGAAATAGGCATAGAACAGCAAATCTGGGCTGGGCCTCCAGTTAATAGGTTAGTCCCAAAAATAATATAAAAGTGGATAATAAAGCCCAATATTGCCTAAAACAGTAGATAAAGTAGCATGGAGCAATCAAAAATTATAGATACGTTGGAGACGTATCAAGCATCCCCAAGCTTAATTCCTGCTCGTCCTCGAGTAGGTAAATGATAAAAAAGAATTTTTAATGTGGAGTGATACTTTGGCATAATTTCAATGTAAATCTTCTTAATTTTAGTATGAATATTCAGATCCGAAAGATTCAAGACAAAAGTTCATATTGACACAAAAATAATAATACTTCAAGCATACTAATCAAAGCAATCATGTCTTCTCAAAATAGCATGACTAAAGAAAGTTATCCCTACAAAATCATATAGTCTAGCTGTTGCTCTATCTTCATCACACAAAGTATTGAATCATGCACTACCCCGATGACAAGCCAAACAATTGTTTCATACTTTAATAATCTCAAACTCTTTCAACTTTCACGCAATACATGAGGGTGAGCCATGGACATAGCACTATAGGTGGAATAGAATGGTGGTTGTGGAGAAGACAAAAATGAGAAGATAGTCTCACATCAAGTAGGCGTATCAACGGGCTATGGAGATGTGTCAGGACCCCGACTCGATGTCACATTGATCTAGCTGGTAACACCTCATATCACTTTGCGGCCTCACGCACGGTATCCCCACGGGTGTCGCCTTACCTTTGCCCGGGACCGTTTGCGCCTTTTGGCTCACGTATATGATAGTGTCGCTAGCATCCATATGATAAAGAGCCCGGGCTGACATGACTAGTCGTAAACCCAAAGCGGCACAGACTTACAGGGACAGGCATCCATGACCCAGCTTCGAACGTGTCGGTCATCAGCAAGTGGGTCTGGGCTGTAGCACTGGGCTAGCAGGACTCCGGTAAACCGGGCTGTAGCGGGCTAACAGGACTCCGGTACTCACAGCGTGACATTTCCCCGAAGGGACAGACACAGGAACGAAGAAGGACACATGCCGGCCAGCCTAAGTGTTCCAGAGCAGTAGCATGCTACCATGGCTCAGCGGTAACACTAGGAGACATTTCCCGGTAAGAGAGGCTACTAAAGATAAACAACTAGATAGTCAGATCCCACACATACCAAGCATTTCAATCATACACACAATATGCTCGATATGTGCAAATACAACGAAGCATCACAACATGACTCTATGACACAAGTACTTTATTTAAGGCTCAGAGAGCCATACAAATCATACACACAGGTACGGGTCTCACGACCCAACATACAAGTCATACAGTCATACAAGCCAACAGCGGAAGTAACTTGTCTGAGTACAGACAACTAATAAAATAAAAGAGGCTTGGAAGCCTAACTATACTATGTGGTCCATCACAAGCTCAGGGTCACCACCTGGGTCTTTAGCCTACTCGTTGATGTCAACGTCTACATAGAACCCATCAGAAGGGGTTGCAGCGTCTTCTGTAAAAATGTAGATTATAGCAACATGAGCACAAAGGTACTCAGCAAGACTTACATCAGATCCTACATACATGCATAGTATCAAGAAGGGTTGGTGGAGTTATTGCAGCAAGCCGGCTTTGACTCTTGGCTAGACTATCCTACGATACTCCATTTGAAATATTTTGCGCACTCGAGTCCACTACTCACCACTTCAATACACTACCGAGGATCCACCTTCGTCTTCCTACGGAAGAGCCATCCTCGGCACTCACACTTATCTTGAGGCTTTTAATAGTTTCCATTTACTTGTCTATGAACTGTATAGGCAACCAAGTAGTCCTTTACCGCGGACGCGGCTATTCGAATAGATCATGTTAACCCTGCAGGGGTGTACTTCTTCATACACGCTCTCACCACTTATCGTCGTTTACACGACATGTACTCGGCAACCTTCAAGCGAAAGCCCAACGTGGGTGTCGGCCACGACCTACCTAATCACCTAAGCCTCCAGTCCAGGTTTATCGCCTATTCAGGTTCCATCCGCAGGGAGTCCGGCCGAGGTTTCCCATACGGCCCCGAACGATGTGAACAGGGTTCCCGAGATACCTAACGGGTATTCGGTACACCGTGCCACGTACCTACCGCATCACAGCCCACCCCTACGGTCAGTGCTGTCCACGGCCTCCAGTAGGCTACAAACACCAGAAACTACTTGCAACTCCTGGACGGAGAACTAGGGTGAATAAGAAGTCGAGAGGGTCCATTGGTTTCGGGCCCAATGCATGGTAGTAGCTGATTCTTAAATCACACATACAGATCTCAGTGCTTAAGGTCGGCTTCAATGAAACAACCCACCATGTACTCCTACATGGCCTCTCATCGATACCTTTACCAAATCGTGTTCACCACACCACTCTCATTACCGACATAATCATTTCACTCTAGCCCATCACCCAGATGAACCAGACCTGACACAACTCTAAGCATAGCAGGCATAGCAAGGTAGGAACAACACATACATATGGCTCAATCAACTCCTACACATGCTAGTGGGTTTCATCTAGTTACTGTGGCAATGACAGGTCATGCAGAGGAAATGGGTTCAACTACCGTAGCACACAGCAGTTTGAATCGCGTTGTCTTAATGCAGTAAAAGAGAGCAGGAGCGAGAACATGGGATTGTATCGATATGATCAAATGGTTGGTTGCTTGCCTGATGGTTCGTTGCACGGATACGATTCCTCGTTAGGGTAATCACGGTACTCCTTGGGGACAGATCCTGTCGCAAAGGATAACGATACACAGGCATCACCAAACAATGTGCAACAATATGATGCATGCATGAAACATGGCAATATGAGTGTGTTGGGCTAATGCAACTAAAGCCAGAAGGGTTTGAACAAATTTGAATCAAAGATTCAAATTTCAAATTCAAATATGGCCTTTTAAAGTGCCTTTTCTTGTTCTGATTAAAACATCAACTTAACTTGTTTGATCATGCATGAAAATGGTACAGATGGATAGATTGGATTTTTCTGATCATTTTTCATATATTATTTGTCCAATTTGGAGTTACAGAATAAAAGTTATGAATTTTTGAAGTTTAATTAATATTCTGGAATTTCCTGATTTAATTTAAATCCAGAAATTCAATTACTGCGTCAGCCTGACATCATAGTGACATCAGCAGGTCAACAGGGCTAGCTCGGGTCAAACCTGACGTGTGGGGTCCACACGTCAGTGTCACAGGGGCTAATCCCGCGTTGACCCCGGGCTGGTTAGCTTTGACTAACCCCTGGGGCCCACTGTCAGCGTCTGTAGGGTGTGGATTAGTGGTTAATCAACTAGGCCACGTCAGCTCGCCGGAGTTCTGGCCGGCGGCGACCAACAGTGCGGCGGCGATAGTGGTTTTGGTCGTTTCGGCCACCAAATGGAACATGGCGACCACCAGAGTGAAGCTGAGGACGACCCGCGGCTCTTGGCGGAGTCAGTTGGGGTCGGGGTGGCCGGAGTCGACGGCGGCGAGCTCGGTTGCGGCTGCCGGGGTTCGGTCGTGCACGGGAACGGTGTTGCAGGACGTTAGGGGGGGTGTTGGAGCGTGCTACGTGCTCCTAGTGAGATGTGGAGCACGATGGTGAGCTCGGTTGGGCGCTACGGCGACCGTGGCCACGACGGCGACATCGCCGGCGGCGTGAAGCTTTCGGCCGCGGTGGGGCTAGGGCCTAGGGGTCGGGAGAGAGCCGGGAAGAAGGGGGAAACGGTGGCGTAGCTCACCGCGGTTGCAGTGGGCGTCGAAGCAGGCTCGGGGACGCGCTGGAGACGGCGAATTCGTCGGCGACGGTGGTCGGAGTCCGAAGAGGGGAACGGCGACGTGGCGGCGATGCAGGGCTTCCGGGGACTCGTGGAGCGGTGGGGAGGAAGAGGGAGTCGAGGCGGAGCTCCTGAGCTAATCGGGGAAGCGAGGGGTGGTCGGAGGCAGTGGCTAAGGCGAACGGCGGCGACGGTGTGCTTCGGCCGTGAGAGGGAGAGAGCGAGGGAGAACCGGGGGAGAGTGAATGGGGTGTCGGCGAGGTCGGGGCGACGACCAGAAGACGATCCACGCGGCGCAACGGCGACCAGGGCGATGCAGAGAGGCTGGGTGGTGCGTGGCGAGCTCGGGCGCGCCATGCTCACCTCCCTGCCTGCTCTGGCGAGGGGAAGCAGCTGGCTGGCACGGGCCAGCACAGTGCTGGGCCGGCTGGGCTGGGCCGCACAGGGGGGGAGCTCAGGTAAGCTTCTCCCTTTATTTATTTTCTGTTTCCTGTTTTATTTAATACTTCTGCAACTTTGTTGAATTAAATAAAATACCTAGACAACTCCAAAAATCACCAAACTACTCCTGGTCCATAGTTGGAATATTTCCAACATGAAACATTTTAGTTTGGAGATATTTGAGCATTTAAATATTTTATATTATTTTAAATGCCCAAATTCAAATAGTTATGATTTAACTCAAGAACCCTAGGATGGCCTAGAAAAGTGTGCACCATTTTTGGCAGAGGTTCTGAACCAAGGCAAAATTGATGGGCATTTTAGAAGGGCATTTCAGGTTCATTGAAAATTATTTTAGTAAACCCTAGTTGGTTATCAGAGGGGACTGGGGGTTCTGTCATCCCCATTTCAAGTTTCTGATGAAAAAGTAAACATGATGCAACACTCTAATGCATGACTAGCTAGGATGTGACAACTCACCCCCACTCAAAAGAATCTCGTCCCGAGATTTGGGTTCCTCCGAGAGGAAGGCGGGATACTCGAGTCGAAGACGATCCTCCCTTTCCCAAGTTGCTTCATCTTCAGAATGGTGCGACCATTGAACTTTGAGGAACTTGATATTATGACGTCGCGTGGTACGTTCGGTTTGATCGAGGATACGAATGGGGTACTCCCGATATGTAAGATTATCTTGGAGATCAAGCGTTTCGTGGTCCACCTCACGGATAGGATCCGAGAAGCAACGCCTGAGTTGAGAAACGTGGAAGACATCGTGAACTCTGGAGAGGTGCGGAGGTAGTTCCAATTGGTAGGCAACTTCTCCTCGTTTGGCAAGAATGCGAAAAGGTCCAATGTAACGAGGAGCCAATTTGCCTTTGATACCGAAACGATGGGTTCCCTTCAGAGGGGTGACCCGAAGGTAAGCCTTCTCGTCAACCTCGAAAGTCATAGCCTTATGTTTTCGGTCATATTGACTCTTTTGACGGGATTGGGCTGTTTTCAACTTTTCACGAACGATACGAACTTGTTCTTCTGCTTCCTGAATCATATCCGGGCCAAAGAATTGTCTTTCCCCGGTCTCTGACCAGTTAAGGGGTGTTCGACATCGTCGTCCATAGAGAACTTCAAAAGGGGCTTTACCCAAGCTAGATTGATAGCTGTTGTTGTAAGCGAATTCGGCAAATGGAAGGCACTTCTCCCAGTCCATTCCGAAAGAGATAACGGAGGCTCGAAGCATGTCTTCTAGAATTTGGTTGACGCGTTCCACTTGACCACTCGACTGAGGGTGGAAAGCGGTGCTAAAGGAGAGACGAGTACCCATAGCATTTTGGAAACTTTCCCAAAATCGAGAGGTGAAAAGACTTCCTCGATCCGAATTGATTTCCAAAGGAACACCATGGAGGGACACTATTCGGGAGATGTATAAGTCTGCCAGCTGACTAGCGGTTATACTCTCACGAACAGGTAGGAAATGAGCTACTTTGGAAAGACGATCGACCACGACGAAGATAGCATTATTCCCTCTCTTGGTCCTGGGAAAACCGGTAATGAAATCCATACCAATTTTATCCCATTTCCATTCAGGAATAGCTAAGGGTTGAAGGGTGCCAGCAGGCCGTTGATGCTCTGCTTTTACACGACGACAGACGTCGCAATTGGCAATATACTGAGCAATTTCTCTCTTCATCCTAGTCCACCAGAACCTCTGGCGTAGGTCCTGATACATTTTAGTACTACCGGGATGAATGGTGAGAGGAGATTCATGGGCTTCCTTAAGGATTAATCGCCTTAGGTTGCGCACTTTGGGAACTACTAATCGATCCCCGAAGTATACGACTCCTTGATCATTAACGGAGAAACAATTCGCAATTCCTTTCTGAATGTTCCTCTTGATGCGGGAGATTCCCGGATCTACCTTCTGTGCTTTGATGATTTGATCCGTAAGGGTAGGTTTTGCCACCAAGGTGGAGAGAAAACCTTGAGGTACAATGTGAAGGTTAAGCTTCCGAAATTCCTCATGGAGAAGCGGTTGACTTTGTTGTAACATCAGGTTGTTACAATAAGATTTACGACTTAGCGCATCAGCCATGACGTTGGCTTTCCCTGGGGTATAGGTTATCCCTAAATCGAAGTCTGTGATCAATTCAACCCAACGTCTTTGCCTAAGATTCAAATCCGGTTGGGTGAAGATGTACTTCAGGCTTTGGTGATCAGTGAATATTTCGCAACGATTACCGAGGAGGTAATGTCGCCAGGTCTTAAGGGCATAGACTACGGCTGCAAGTTCTAGATCATGAGTAGGATAATTCTCCTCATGTGGGTGCAATTGCCGTGAAGCGTAAGCAATTACGTGTCGATCTTGCATGAGAATGCAACCTAGTCCTTGTCGTGAGGCGTCACAGTAGATAACAAAGTCCTTGGAGAAGTCTGGTGGTACCAGCACAGGAGCAGAAGTCAGGCGTCTTTTCAGTTCCTGAAAGCTGTGCTCACATTGTGGGGTCCATTCGAACTTCTTATCTTTCTTGAGGAGTTCGGTTAGAGGTTTAGCAACTTTGGAGAAGTTCTCGACAAAGCGACGGCAATAGCTCGCTAAGCCTAGAAAACTCCGAACTTGCTTGACCGATTCGGGTGGAGTCCAGTCAAGGACGGCTTGAACTCGCTCAGGGTTGACAGCAATACCTTTACCAGATATTACATGACCCAGATAGGTCACTTCTGGCAACCAGAATTCACATTTAGAAAATTTGGCATAAAGGCGATGCTCTCGAAGTTTCTGCAACACTAGCCTTAGATGTTCGGCATGTTCTTCCTCGTTCTTGGAGTATATGAGTATATCATCGAGATAAACTACGACGAATCTATCCAAATACTCCATGAAGATTGAGTTCATTAACCGAGGAAAAGTGGCTGGAGCGTTGGTTAAACCGAAGGACATGACGGTGTACTCGTATTGGCCGTAACGAGTAACAAAGGCCGTTTTAGGAATGTCCCCGTTTCTGATTTTGATTTGATGGTAGCCCAACCTCAAATCCATCTTGGAGAAGACTGAGGATCCAGCGAGCTGATCATACAGATCGTTGATCCTGGGAAGCGGGTATTTGTTCTTGATTGTGACCAGATTGACCGGCCGGTAATCTACAACCATTCGGTCTGTACCATCCTTCTTCTTAACGAATAGGACGGGGCAAGCCCACGGAGATGAACTAGGGCGGATGAAACCCTTTTTCAAGGATTCATCGAGTTGTTTCTTAAGCTCGGCTAGTTCTAGGGGTGCCATCTTATAAGGTCTTCTAGCAATCGGAACGGTTCCTGGAATGAGGTCTATTACGAACTCAACATCCCTGTCAGGTGGAACCCCTGGCAATTCTTCTGGAAAGACATCCGGAAAGTCACGGACTACCGGAACGTCCTCAAGGTCTGGCAAAGGGCTGGCGTTAAGAGAATATAATTGTCGCTTGGCTATTCGAGTCAAAACATTGACTATCTTCCCCGAAGGATGGGTGAGTTGAACGGTCCTAGAGAAGCAATCAATTTTGGCTTGATGAGCTGACATCCAGTCCATACCCAAAATGATATTAATATCTGAAGATTTAAGGGCTATCAAAGATGCAAGAAAAACAAGTCTGTCGACTTGGATTTCATTTCCATGGCTTACTCTAGAAGTTTGCCATTTGGATCCCGGAGTTTGAATTACCATGGAGGATGGCAAGTCACAGAATGCAACGTTATGCAAACGAGCATAATTTTCAGATATGAAAGAATGAGAGGCTCCTGTATCGAAAAGAACAGATGCCGGGTGGCAATTAACAAGAAGCGTACCGAGAACGACGTTGGGATCTTCTTGAGCTTCTTCGGCAGAGATACAGTTGACATGGCCACGTGAGGCGGTGACCGGTTTGGCATGGAACACCTTCCCTGTCGGCTTGCCACGGCCAACAGCTTTAGCAGATTGATTGTGGTTGGTCTGGGGACACTCACGCATATAATGACCAGATTCCCCACACTTGAAACAAGTCACGGAACTGGTACGTGGAGGAGCATTATTGGATGGACCCCCATAGGGCTTGGCTGGTACAGACTGTTGAACAGGGCGAGGCGCCTGGAAAGATGGCCTCGGTGTGAACCTGGGTGGCAGGGCGGTGTTGGGTACCCACACGCGGCGCTTCTGAGGACCAGCACCGGATGAGGAGCCCGTATCACGTCCATGCTTGCGTGTTGCGTCATAATCAGTCTGACCAGTTTCAGCACTGATGGCTTTGTTGACAAGTTTCGAAAAAGATGTGCACTCATGCAGACGGAGGTCGCGACGAAGCTCAGGACTAAGGCCCTTACGGAACCTTGCTTGCTTCTTGGCGTCAGTAGAAACTTCCTCGGTTGCATATCGTGCAAGGTTACCAAACTCCCTGCTATAGACATCCACAGACAGTCGGCCTTGGGTGAAATTGCAAAATTCTTCACGCTTACGGTCCATGAGACCCTCCGGAATGTGGTGTTCACGGAAAGCCTCACTGAATTCAGCCCAAGTTGTGACATGGCCCGCTGGGCGCATAGCTCCATAATTCTCCCACCATAGACTGGCGGGGCCTTCAAGGTGATATGCAGCAAAGGTGACTTTGTCAGCCTCCGCTACCAGCGCGGAACGCAGTTTATGAGAGATACTGCGAAGCCAGTCATCAGCGTCGAGAGGCTCGACGGAGTGGTGGAACGTGGGTGGATGCAATTTGATAAAATCACTGAGTGACACCACGTTAGCCCTCTGATGGTGTGCTGTATTCTGTTCAATACGCTCCAACAAACGGTTTGTCTCCCGCTTGTTTCTCTCAGCTTCCATCATCACCTCGGCTAGTGAAGGAGGATGAGGCAGATTTTCATTCCTGGCTTCACTGCCTTCGGCCTGCTCTTGAGAAGCAGGGTTGGCGCGCGTGTTGACCATCCTAGGTAAACAAGGCAATGATTTAGTCAGAATGATAAAATTCCGACATAGGATACATAATGCAAGGAATAACTCGGAATGCAAGATGATCATCCGTATGACATGGTAGATACAGAAACTGCTTCTTTATTCCATCGTCATACACACCATACAAGGTTTAGTACAAGCCAAGCAAAGTACTAATACGGTGAAAAGAGGATTACATCTCATCGGAGGCATTCCAAGCTCCTATACATTATTTTTCTACAACTCCGGAAAGAGTACAAACTAGGTCATAACCCACGAGTCACGCGGGACGATAGATGACACAGCTAGTGCGAACTAGTGATGCTACCACTAACTCAGACCGATCCGTAGTAGTCCTCGTAGAAGTCACCTCCATAGCCCGGAAGTTCAACATGATCATCCGGAAACAGACGGTCTCGCGGAGCTTGTGGACCATAGGGGCTAGGATGAGGTCTTGGACCAGCAAACGGTGGCCTGCGGGGACCGCGAGGTGGGGTGATGCCTCCTACATCACGCCAAACCATCACGTCCGGCAGAGCAGATCTCACAGGATAGAGATCGCGCATATCTGAAAATCCAGCTTGCACCGCCGGTGCGAACCGAGTCAAAGTGGCCCAGTGGTCAGCACGGGTATTGAAGAGCTCTAACCTTAAGGCCCGGTTTTCACGGTCCTTATCCTCGAGCATCTCAGCAGTGGTGCGAGTCCGTGAATCCTCCTGAGTGGAGTCAGCATATATAGCCTGAAAATATCCTTGTGCTCCCGGAAGTGATCCTGGCATATACCGGAAATCAGAGTCCCGAAATAGACCAGATCTGACTCGCATAATGGTCATCATAGAGTAGGCGGCATCCTGCACAGCCATCTCGATAGTAACCCCGAGTCCATAGGAGCAGTGAAGAGGCTCAGTGGATCCAGGATAAGATGGAAATATTCTGACAGTGCAGAGATACTGGCTTTGATTAAAGTCTCGGAATTGCTCTTCGACCGTGTACTCAGGATACCAGCGGTATCCAGCCTCAGTCATTACCCTGACCAACTTAGCAGTATGGCCGGGTACATCTAGGCATCGAGTCAGGCGAACCACTTGATTGAGGTCGCGAGTGGCCATCTGAAAGCACAATTATAATGCAAAGGCATTAGAATTTCTAGCAAAATTTCGGCAGCATAACAGCTGTAAATGCTCAAAAAGGATATTGAGACATTTGACAAAGGATTTTGTACACACTCAACATCATCATATCAAGTCTTGAAACCATTCTTACATCATAATGTGGTAGTAGAACTGAACTAGGCTTGTAACCATCAAACTTATAAGGTACTACTGATTAGTAACACGTGATCCTAATAGAGAGAACAGATCCTAATTCCTTAACCCCCGATGGAAGAATGGACTGACTCAGATCAGAATGTCATAAGGTATAAGGAGTAAAAAGAGCCTTACGTTCCATCCCACAAACAATTCCCCTACATATAACTAAAGAATTTCTAGACTCAACATCGACCAGTTTGGCTTGAAGAACCTACAGGCAGTCCGGCTCTGATACCAACGCTGTCAGGACCCCGACTCGATGTCACATTGATCTAGCTGGTAACACCTCATATCACTTTGCGGCCTCACGCACGGTATCCCCACGGGTGTCACCTTACCTTTGCCCGGGACCGTTTGCGCCTTTTGGCTCATGTATATGATAGTGTCGCTAGCATCCATATGATAAAGAGCCCGGGCTGACATGACTAGTCGTAAACCCAAAGCGGCACAGACTTACAGGGACAGGCATCCATGACCCAGCTTCGAACGTGTCGGTCATCAGCAAGTGGGTCCGGGCTGTAGCACTGGGCTAGCAGGACTCCGGTAAACCGGGCTGTAGCGGGCTAACAGGACTCCGGTACTCACAGCGTGACATTTCCCCGAAGGGACAGACACAGGAACGAAGAAGGACACATGCCGGCCAGCCTAAGTGTTCCAGAGCAGTAGCATGCTACCATGGCTCAGCGGTAACACTAGGAGACATTTCCCGGTAAGAGAGGCTACTAAAGATAAACAACTAGATAGTCAGATCCCACACATACCAAGCATTTCAATCATACACACAATATGCTCGATATGTGCAAATACAACGAAGCATCACAACATGACTCTATGACACAAGTACTTTATTTAAGGCTCAGAGAGCCATACAAATCATACACACAGGTACGGGTCTCACGACCCAACATACAAGTCATACAGTCATACAAGCCAACAGCGGAAGTAACTTGTCTGAGTACAGACAACTAATAAAATAAAAGAGGCTTGGAAGCCTAACTATACTATGTGGTCCATCACAAGCTCAGGGTCACCACCTGGGTCTTTAGCCTACTCGTTGATGTCAACGTCTACATAGAACCCATCAGAAGGGGTTGCAGCGTCTTCTGTAAAAATGTAGATTATAGCAACATGAGCACAAAGGTACTCAGCAAGACTTACATCAGATCCTACATACATGCATAGTATCAAGAAGGGTTGGTGGAGTTATTGCAGCAAGCCGGCTTTGACTCTTGGCTAGACTATCCTACGATACTCCATTTGAAATATTTTGCGCACTCGAGTCCACTACTCACCACTTCAATACACTACCGAGGATCCACCT
>NC_041391.1:63360198-63406174 GCF_002162155.2 Triticum dicoccoides
GTGAAGCTTTCGGCCGCGGTGGGGCTAGGGCCTAGGGGTCGGGAGAGAGCCGGGAAGAAGGGGGAAACGGTGGCGTAGCTCACCGCGGTTGCAGTGGGCGTCGAAGCAGGCTCGGGGACGCGCTGGAGACGGCGAATTCGTCGGCGACGGTGGTCGGAGTCCGAAGAGGGGAACGGCGACGTGGCGGCGATGCAGGGCTTCCGGGGACTCGTGGAGCGGTGGGGAGGAAGAGGGAGTCGAGGCGGAGCTCCTGAGCTAATCGGGGAAGCGAGGGGTGGTCGGAGGCAGTGGCTAAGGCGAACGGCGGCGACGGTGTGCTTCGGCCGTGAGAGGGAGAGAGCGAGGGAGAACCGGGGGAGAGTGAATGGGGTGTCGGCGAGGTCGGGGCGACGACCAGAAGACGATCCACGCGGCGCAACGGCGACCAGGGCGATGCAGAGAGGCTGGGTGGCGCGTGGCGAGCTCGGGCGCGCCATGCTCACCTCCCTGCCTGCTCTGGCGAGGGGAAGCAGCTGGCTGGCACGGGCCAGCACAGTGCTGGGCCGGCTGGGCTGGGCCGCACAGGGGGGGAGCTCAGGTAAGCTTCTCCCTTTATTTATTTTCTGTTTCCTGTTTTATTTAATACTTCTGCAACTTTGTTGAATTAAATAAAATACCTAGACAACTCCAAAAATCACCAAACTACTCCTGGTCCATAGTTGGAATATTTCCAACATGAAACATTTTAGTTTGGAGATATTTGAGCATTTAAATAGTTTATATTATTTTAAATGCCCAAATTCAAATAGTTATGATTTAACTCAAGAACCCTAGGATGGCCTAGAAAAGTGTGCACCATTTTTGGCAGAGGTTCTGAACCAAGGCAAAATTGATGGGCATTTTAGAAGGGCATTTCAGGTTCATTGAAAATTATTTTAGTAAACCCTAGTTGGTTATCAGAGGGGACTGGGGGTTCTGTCATCCCCATTTCAAGTTTCTGATGAAAAAGTAAACATGATGCAACACTCTAATGCATGACTAGCTAGGATGTGACAAGATGCCCATCAATAGATATCAATGTGAGAGAGTAGGGATTGCCATGCAACGGATGCACTAGAGATATAAGTATATGAAAGCTCAACAAAAGAAACTAAGTGGGTGTGCATCCAACTTGCTTGCTCAGGAAGACCTAGGGCAATTTTGAGGAGGCCCATCATTGGAATATACAAGCCAAGTTCTATAATGAAAAATTCCCACTAGTATATGAAAGTGACAACATAGGAGACTCTCTATCATGAAGATCTTGGTGCTACTTTGAAGCACAAGTGTGGTAAAAGGATAGTAGCATGGTCCCTTCTCTCTTTTTCTCTCATTTTTTTATTTGGGCCTTTTCTCTTTTTTTATGGCCTCTTTTTTTTATTTGGGCTTCTTCGGCCTCTTTTATTTTATTTCGTCCGGAGTCTCATCCCGACTTATTGGGGAATCATAGTCTCCATCATACTTTCCTCACTTGGGACAATGCTCTAATAATGATGATCATCACACTTTTATTTTTCTTACAACTCAACAATTACAACTCGATACTTAGAACAAAGTATGACTCTATATGAATGCCTCCGGCGGTGTACCGGGATATGCAATGAATCAAGAGCGACATGTATGAAAATTATGAAGGTGGCCTTGCCACAAATACAATGTCAACTACATGTTCATGCAAAAAGCAATATGACAATGATGGATCGTGTCATAATAAACGGAACGGTGAAAAGTTGCATGGCAATATATCTCGGAATGGCTATGGAAATGCCATGATAGGTAGGTATGGTGGCTGTTTTGAGGAGGGTATATGGTGGGTGTATGATACCGGCGAAAAGTGCGTGGTATTGGAGAGGCTAGCAAAGGTGGAAAGATGGGAGTGCGTATAATCCATGGACTCAACATTAATCATAAGAACTCATGCACTTGTTGCAAAAATTTAGAAGTCATCAAAAACCAAAGCACTACGCGCATGCTCCTAGGGGGATAGATTGGTAGGAAAAGACCATCGCTCGTCCCCAACCGCCACTCATAAGGAAGACAATCAATAAATAAAATTGTGCTCCAACTTCATCACAAAGCGGTTCACCATACGTGCATGCTGCGGGAATCACAAACTTCAACACAAGAATCCTTTAAATTCATAATCACCCAACTAGTATCACTTTGATATTATCACCTCCATATCTCAAAACAATTATCAAGCATCAAACTTATCTTAGTATTCAATTCACTCAAAAGAAAGTTTCACATATCTTGAATACCAAGTATATTATCATTAAGCAAATTACCATGCTAGTAACGACTCTCAAAATAATCTAAGTGAAGCATGAGAGATCAATAGTTTCTTTAAAACAAATCCACCACCGTGCTCTAAAAGATATAAGTGAAGCACTAGAGCAAAAATTATCACGCTCAAAAGATATAAGTGAAGCACATAGAGAATTCTAGCAAATTCCAATTTGTGTATGGTTCTCTCTCATTAAAGAATTCAGATCTTGATACTTCATTCAAACAGCAAGCAAAGCTAAAGAAAACTACAATGCAAGGATAGCACAACTCATGTGAAGAAGCAAAAACTTAGGCTCAACCAATACTAACCGATAGTTGTTGAAGAAGAAAGGTGGGATGCCTACCGGGGCATCCCCAAGCTTAGATGCTTGAGAATTCTTGAAATATTATATTGGGGTGCCTTGGGCATCCCCAATATTGAACTTTTGTGTCTCCTTAATTCCTCTCATATCATGGTTTCTCTTCTTTTTATCAAAAGCCTCATTCACAACAAACTCAACAAGAACTCGTGAGATAGGTTAGTATAAACCAATGCAAAACCTTATCATTTTCTACTGTAAAAATCACTTAAATTATTATTCCACATTGAATACTAAATGCCTCTGCATATTTAATACTCCTATCTTCAAATAGAATCATTAAACAAGCAAACATATGCAAACAATGCAACCACATCAGCAATCTGTCAAAACAGCACAGTCTGTAAACAATGCAAGAGTAACAATACTTTCCTGACTCCAAAAATTATGAATGAAAATTCCCACTGCAATAAATTTATCAGATATCAATATGCAAAAATATTCAACGTTAGACCATGCTCTGACTTTTCTAGGGAATTTCTGCAACAGCGGTAAACTTTCTGTTTTCAAACAGCAACATGTATACAAGCAAAATAAGCATGGCAAAGGCTATCCTTGACTTTTTATTGAAACTAAAGATGCAAAACACTATTCTAACTAACAACAATAAAAAACTAACAAAATAAAATGACGCTCCAAGCAAAACACATATCATGTGGTGAATAAAAATATAGCTCCAAGTAAAGTTACCGATGAACGAAGACGAAAGAGGGGATGCCTTCCGGGGCATCCCCAAGCTTAGGCTCTTGGTTGTCCTTGAATATTACCTTGGGGTGCCTTGGGCATCCCCAAGCTTAGGCTATTGCCACTCCTTATTCCATAGTCCATCGAATCTTTACCCAAAACTTGAAAACTTCAACCACACAAAACTCAAAACAAAACTCGTAAGCTCCGTTAGTATAAGAAAATAAAACCACCACTTAGGTACTGTAATGAACTCATTCTAAATTCATATGGGTGTAATATCTACTGTAATCCAACTTATCTATGGTTCATACCCTCCGATACTAGCCATAGATGCATCAAAACAAGCAAACAACACATAGAAAACAGAATCTGTCAAAAACAGAACAGTCTGTAGTAATCTGTATAAAACGTATAATTCTGGAACCCCCAAAAATTATGAAATAAATTTCTGGACCTGATAAATTTGTCTATTAATCATATACAAAAAGAATCAACCTAAAATCACTCTCCAGTAAAAAATGGCAGCTAATCTCGTGAGCGCTAAAGTTTCTGTTTTTCACAGCAAGATCACATAAAGTTCACCCAAGTCTTCCCAAAGGTTCTACTTGGCACTTTACTGAAACAAAAGCTATAAAACATGATTACTACACTAGAATAATCATGTGTACACACAAAAACAGTAAGGATAAATATTGGGTTGTCTCCCAACAAGCGCTTTTCTTTAATGCCTTTTAGCTAGGCATGATGATGACAATGATGCTCACATAAAAGATAAGAATTGATACATAATGGGAGCATCATGAAGCATATGACTAGCACATTTAAGTCTAACCCACTTCCTATGCATAGGGATTTTGTGAGCAAACAACTTATGGGAACAATAATCAACTAGCATAGGATGGCAAAACAAGCATAGCTTCAAGATTTTTAACACATAGAGAGGAAACTTGATATTATTGCAATTCCTACAAGCATATGTTCCTCTCTCATAATAATTTTCAGTAGCATCATGAATGAATTCAACAATATAACCAGCACCTAAAGCATTCTTTTCATGATCTACAAGCATAGAAAATTTACTACTCTCCACATAAGCAAATTTCTTCTCATGAATAGTAGTGGGAGCAAACTCAACAAAATAACTATCATGTGATTGAAAATTAAGATCAAGATGACACGTTTCATGGTTGTCATTATTCTTTAAGGCATACGTTTCATCACAGTAATCATCATAGATACGAGGCATGCTTTCATCATAGTAAATTTGCTCATCAAAGCTTGGGGGACAAAAAATATCATCTCCATCAAACATAGCTTCCCCAAGCTTGTGGCTTTGCATATCATTAGCGTCATGGATATTCAAGGAATTCATTCTATGTCACACCCTAGCTAGTCATGCATTAGAGTGTTGCATCATGTTTACTTTTTCATCAGAAACCTGAAATGGGGATGACAGAACCCCCAGCCCCCCCTGAAACCAACTAGGGTTACTAAAAATAATTTTCAATGAACCTGAAATGCCCTTCTAAAATGCCCATCATTTTTGTCTTGGTTCAGAACCTCTGCCAAAAGTGGTGCACATTTTCCTAGGCCATCCTAGGGTTTTTGGATTAAATCATAAATATTTGAATTTGGGCATTTAAAATTATATAAAATATTTAAATGCTCAAATAACTCCAAACTAAAATGTTTCATGTTGGAAATAATCCAACTATGGACCAGGAGTAGTTTGGTGATTTTTGAAGTTGCCTAGGTATTTTATTAAATTCAACAAAGTTGCAGAAGTATTAAAAAAACAGAAAACAGAAGAAATGGAAAAAAACTTACCTGTCGCCCAGCACCGGCCCACCTGCCGGCCCAGCCCAGCACCGCGCCAGCGAGCTGCTTCCGGCCAGGCAGGCAGGCAGGTGCTCGACGGCGAGCACCGCATGGGTGCCATGCACCTGCTCGCCGCCTCGCCGCCTCCCTCGCCCGGCTAACGCCGTGGATCGGCTTCCCTCTCTCCCCCGAACCCCCCAGACACCCCCTCTCCTCTCCAGCTCCTCCCCCTCGCACGCCCCAGCCATGGCCGACGCCATCGCCGCCACCCCCTCGCCGTAGCCACGCCCTCCGTCCACCCCACGCCGTGCCACTCTGTCCAGGAGCTCCGCCGCCGTCTACTTCATCGAGCTAGCCGAGCCCCGTGTGCTCGTGCGGCCCGAGACCACTGCACCAACCTCGCCCGAGCTCGTCGTCGCCGGAGATCCCCTTCAACGCCGTCGCCGCCTCAGCTCGTCCCCGACCTCGCCGGTGGCCTCTACGGGAGCGCTGTGAGCCTAGCTACTCCTCCGACCCTCTCTCTCTCATTCTCGAGCCGTGTAGCCACCGCACGAGGATCACACGCCCGCACCGCCGCGGATCTCGTCGCCGACGTGCTTTCGGCCACACTCCGGCCACAAGATGGTGTCCATCTTACTCACCGAGTCCCGCAGCACCTAGCTAGCCACTCTCCGAACCTCACCGACCCCTCTAGCGCCAAGTTCATCTTCGGCCGAACCCCGGTGGCCGCCAAAGTCGTCGCCGGCGCCAACTCCGGCCACCCCGACCCCAACGGACTCCACCAAGAGCTGCGGCTTGCCCTCAGCTCCACTCCGGTGGTCTCCGCGGCCCATTTGGTGGCCGAAATGGCCAAAACCACTCCCGCCGCCGCGTCGGGCTCGCCGGCGGCTAAACGCTGGCGTCGCTGGCTTTGGCTTTGACCACGGGTGGGCCCTGGTTGACTCCCCTGAGTCAATGACAGGTGGGGCCCAGCCCTGTTAATTAAACAGGATTAGTTTTAATTAAACTTTAATTAAAATAATCACCCTGACATGCGGGACCCACTGTCAGGTTTGACCCTGACGTGTTCCGTTGACCCGCTGACGTCACACTGAGGTCAGGCTGACGCAATAATTGATTTTCTGGAATTATTCTAATATAGGAAATTCCAGAATATAATTTAAACTTCAAAAATTCATAACTTTTTTTCTGTAACTCCAAATCAGACAAATTATATATGAAAAATGATCAGAAAAATCCAATCTATCCATCTGTACTATTTTCATGCATGACTAAGCAAGTTAACTTGATGTTTAATGCAGAACAAGGAAAACACTTTAAAAGGGCCATGTTTGAGTTTGAAATTTGAATCTTTGATTCAAATTGGTTCAAACTCTTCTGGTCTTAGTTGCATTAGCCCAACACACTCATATTGCTATGTTTCATGCATGCATCATATTGTTGCACATTGTTTGGTGATGATTGTGTATCGGTGTTCTTTGCGGCAGGATCTGCCTCCGAGGAGTACCGTGATTACCCTAACGAAGAACCGTATCAGTGCATCGAACCATCAGGCAAGCAACCAACCATTTGATCATATCGATACAATCCCATGTTCTCGCTCCTGCTCTCTTTTACTGCATTAAGACAACGCGTTTCAAACTGCTGTGTGTTATGGTAGTTGAACCCATTTCCTCTGCATGACCTGTCATTGCCACAGTAACTAGATGAAACACACTAGCATGTGTAGGAGTTGATTGAGCCATATGTATGTGTTGTTCCTACCTTGCTATGCCTGCTATGCTTAGAGTCGTGTCAGGTCTGGTTCATCTGGGTGATGGGCTAGAGTGAAATGATTATGTCGGTAATGAGAGTGGTGTGGTGAACACGATTTGGTAAAGGTATCGATGAGAGGCCATGTAGGAGTACATGGTGGGTTGTTTCATTGAAGCCGACCTTAAGCACTGAGATCTGTATGTGTGATTTAAGAATCAGCTACTACCATGCATTGGGCCCGAAACCAATGGACCCTCTCGGCTTCTTATTCACCCTAGTTCTCCGTCCAGGAGTAGCAAGTAGTTTCTGGTGTTTGTAGCCTACTGGAGGCCGTGGACAGCGCTGACCGTAGGGGTGGGCTGTGATGCGGTAGGTACGTGGCACGGTGTACCGAATACCCGTTAGGTATCTTGGGAACCCTGTTCACATCGTTTGGGGCTGTGAGCGATACCTCGGCCGGATCTCCTCATGGATGGAACCCGAATAGGCGACAAACCTGGACTAGAGACTTAGGTGATTAGGTAGGTCGTGGCCGACACCCACGTTGGGCTTCCGCTTGAAGGTTGCCGAGTACATGTCATGTAAACGACGGTAAGTGGTGAGAGCGTGTATGAAGAAGTACACCCCTGCAGGGTTAACATGATCTATTCGAATAGCCGCGTCCGCGGTAAAGGACTACTTGGTTGCCTATACAGTTCATAGACAAGTAAATGGAAACTGCTAAAAGCCTCAAGATAAGTGTGAGTGCCGAGGATGGCTTTTCCGTAGGGAGACGGAGGTGGATCCTCGGTAGTGTATTGAAGTGGTGAGTAATGGACTCGTGTGCGCAAAACCGTTTCAAGTTGAGGTATCGTAGGATAGTCTAGCCAAGAGTCAAGGCTGGCTTGCTGCAATAGCTCCACCAACCCTTCTTGATAATATGCATGTATGTAGGATCTGATGTAAGTCTTGCTGAGTACCTTTGTACTCATGTTGCTATAATTTACATTTTACAGAAGACGCTGCAACCCCTTCTGATGGGTTCTACGTAGACGTTGACATCAACGAGTAGGCTAAAGGCCCAGGTGGTGATCTTGAGCCTATGAAGGACCACGTAGTATAGCTAGGCTTTCCAAGCCTCTTTTATTTTACTAGTTGTCTGTACTCAAACAAGTTACTTCCGCTGCTGGTTTGTATGACTGTATGACTTGAATGCTGGGTCGTGAGACCCGTACCTTTGTGTATGTTATGTATGGCTCCCTGAGCCTTAAATAAGGTACTTTTGTCGTAGAGTCATGTTGTGATGCTTCGTTGTATTTGCACATATCGAGCATATTGTGTGTATGATTGAAATGCTTGGTATGTGTGGGATCTGACTATCTAGTTGTTTATCTTTAGTAGCCTCTCTTACTGGGAAATGTCTCCTAGTGTTACCGCTGAGCCATGGTAGCTTGCTACTGCTCTGGAACACTTAGGCTGGCCGGCATGTGTCCTTCTTCGTTCCTGTGTCTGTCCCTTCGGGGAAATGTCACGCATTGAGTACCGGAGTCCTGTTAGCCCGCTACAGCCCGGTTTACCGGAGTCCTGCTAGCCCAGTGCTACAGCCCGGACCCACTTGCTGATGACCGACACGTTCGAAGCTAGGTCATGAATGCCTGTCCCTGTAAGTCTGTGCCACTTTGGGTTTACGACTAGTCATGTCAGCCCGGGCTCCTTATCATATGGATGCTAGAGACACTATCATATACGTGAGCCAAAAGGCGCAAACGGTCCCGGGCAAAGGTAAGGTGACACCCGTGGGAATACCGTGCGTGAGGCCGCAAAGTGATATGAGGTGTTACCGGCTAGATCGATGTGACATCGAGTCCTGGGTCCTGACATTCTAACAACATTGCAATCATGCTCATTATATTAAAACATTCTATAGATTTCATCTTCCAGCACTTGAGCACAATTTTCCTTTCCATCATACTCACGAAAGATATTAAAAAGGTGAAGCGTATGAGACAAACTCAACTCCATTTTTTGTAGTTTTCTTTGATAAACTAAACTAATGCTAAAACAAGAAACAAAAAGATTTGATTGCAAGATCTAAAGATATACCTTCAAGCGCTAACCTCCCCGGCAACAGCGCCAGAAAAGAGCTTGATGTCTACTACACAACCTTCTTCTTGTAGACGTTGTTGGGCCTGCAAGTGCGCAGGTTTGTAGGACAGTAGCAAATTTCCCTCAAGTGGATGACCTAAGGTTTATCAATCCGTAGGAGGCGTAGGATGAAGATGTTCTCTCTTAAACAACCCTGCAACCAAATAACAAAGAGTCTCTTGTGTCCCCAACACACCCAATACAATGGTAAATTGTATAGGTGCACTAGTTCGGCGAAGAGATGAAGATACAAGTGCAAAATAGATAGTAGATATAGGTTTTTGTAATCTGAAATAATAAAAACAGCAAGGTAGCGAGCGATAAAAGTGAGCGTAAACGGTATTGCAATGGTAGGAAACAAGGCTTAGGGTTCATACTTTCACTAGTGTAAGTTCTCTTAACAATAATAACATAGATAGAACATATGACAAGCCCTCAACATGCAACAAAGAGTCACTCCAAAGCCACTAATAATGGAGAACAAACATAGAGATAATGGTAGGGTACGAAACCACCTCAAAGTTATTCGTTCGGATCGATCTATAAAAGAGTTCGTACTAGAATAACACCTTAAGACACAAATCAACCAAAACCCTAATGTCACCTAGATACTCCATTTTCACCTCAAGTATCCGTGGGCATGATTATACGATATGCATCACACAATCTCAGATTCATCCAACCAACATAAAAGTACTTCAAAGAGTGCCCCAAAGCTACTACCAGAGAGTCAAGAACATGTGCCAACCCCTATGCATAGGTTCATGGGTGAAACCCGCAAGTTGGTCACCAAAACATACATCAAGTGGGACATGATATCCCATTGTCACCACAGATAATCACGGCAAGACATACATCAAGTGTTCTCATAAAGACTCAATCCGATAAAATAACTTCAAAGGTGAAACTCAATTCATCACACGAGAGTAGAGGGGGAGAAACATCATAAGATCCAACTACAATAGCAAAGCTCGGGATACATCAAGATCATGCCATAGAGGAACACGAGAGAGAACACGAGAGAGAGAGATCAAACACATAGCTACTGGTACTTACCCTCAGCCCCGAGGGTGAACTACTCCCTCCTCGTCATGGATAGCGCCAGGATGATGAAGATGGCCTCCGGTGATGGGATCCCCCTCCAGCAGGGTGCCGGAACAGGGTCCTGATTGGTTTTTGGTGGCTACAGAGGCTTGCGGCGGCGGAACTCCCGATCTATCTTCTGTTCTCGAAGTTTTAGGGTACGTAGGTATATATGGGTGCAGGGAGAACATCGGTGGAGCTACGGGGGCCCCACGAGGCAGGGGGGCGCGCCTAGGGGGAGGGCGCACCCCCACCCTCGTGAGCACCTCCCGTATTTTCTGACATGGGGTCCAAGTCCATCAGGTGGGTTTCCTTCCAAAAATAACTTCTCCAGTTGATTTCGTTCCGTTTTGACTCCGTCTGATATTCCTTTTCCTCGAAACACTGAAATAGGCATAAAACATCAAATCTGGGCTGGGCCTCCGGTTAATAGGTTAGTCCCAAAAATAATATAAAAGTGGATAATAAAGCCCAATATTGCCTAAAACAATAGATAAAGTAGCATGGAGCAATCAAAAATTGTAGATACGTTGTAGACGTATTAGTACCCAACAGTTTCTTTTGGGTATTCTATGAAGACACACTTCTCCGATTTGGGTTCGAGCTTATCAGGTTGAAACTTTTTCACATAAGCATCACAGCCCCAAACTTTAAGAAACGACAACTTTGGTTTATTGCCAAACCACAGTTCATAAGGCGTCGTCTCAACGGATTTTGATGGTGCCCTATTTAAAGTGAATGTCGCTGTCTCTAATGCATAACCACAAAATGATAATGGTAAATCGGTAAGAGAGATCATAGATCGCACCATATCTAATAAAGTGTGGTTACGATGTTTGGACACACCATTACGCTGTCGTGTTCTAGGTGGCATGAGTTTGTGAAACTATTCCACATTGTTTTAATTGAAGACCAAACCCGTAACTCAAATATTCGTCTCCGCGATCAGATCACAGAAACTTTATTTTCTTGTTACGATGATTTTCCACTTCACTCTGAAGTTCTATCAAATATTTCAGACTTGTGTTTCATCAAGTAGATATACCCATATCTGCTCAAATCATCTGTGAAGTTCAGAAAATAACGATACTTTCCACGAGCATCAACACTCATTGGATCGCATACATCGGTATGTATTATTTCCAATAAGTCAGTAGCTCGTTCCATTGTTCCGGAGAACGGAGTTTTAGTCATCTTGCCCATAAGGCACGGTTCGCAAGCATCAAATGATTCATAATCAAGTGATTCCAAAAGTCCATTTTTATGGCTTAATGCGCTTTACACCGATATGACCAAAACGGCAGTGCCACAGTTATGTTGCACTATCATGTTCAACTTTGCGTCTTTTGGCATCAATATTATGAATATGTGTATCACTACGATCGATATCGAACAAACTATTTTCATTGGGTGTATGACCATTGAAGGTTTTATTCGTGTAAATAGAACAACAATTATTCTCTGACTTTAAATGAATAACTGTTTTGCAATAAACATGATCAAATCATATTCATGCTCAACGCAAATGCCAAATAACATTTATTTAGGTTTAACACTAATCCCGAAAGTATAGGGAGTGTGCGATGATGATTATATCAATCTTGGAACCACTTCCTACACACATCGTCACTTCACCCTCAACTAGTCTCTGTTTATTCGGTAACTTCTGTTTTGAGTTACTAATTTTTAGCAAGCGAACAAGTATCAAATACTCAGGGGCTACTATAAACACTAGTAAGGTACACATCAATAACATGTATATCAAATATACCCTTGTTCACTTTGCCATCCTTCTTATCCACCAAATATTCAGGGCATTTCCGTTTCCAGTGACCATTTCCTTTGCAGTGTAAGCACTCAGTTTCAGGTTTTGGTCCAACTTTGGGCTTCTTCGCGGGAGTGACAACTTGCTTGTCATTCTACTTTAAGTTCCCTTTCTTTCCCTTTGCCCTTTACTTGAAACTAGTGGTCTTGTCAATCATCAACACTTGATGCTCTTTCTTGATTTCTACCTTCGTCGATTTCAATATCACGAAGAGGTCGGGAATCGTTTTCGTCATCCCTTGCATACTATAGTTCATCACGAAGTTCCAGTAACTTGGTGATGGTGACTAGAGAACTCTGTCAATCACTATCTTATCTAGAAGATTAACTCCCACTTGAGTCAAGTGATTGTAGTACCCAGACAATCTGAGCACATGCTCACTAGTTGAGCAATTCTCCTCCATCTTTTAGCTATAGAACTTGTTGGAGACTTCATATCTCTCAACTCGGGTATTTGCTTGAAATATTAACTTCAACTCTTGGAACAGATCATATGGCCCATGATGTTCAAAACGTCTTTGAAGTCCCGATTCTAAGCCGTTAAGCATGGTGCACTAAACTATCAAGTAGTCATCATATGAGCTAGCCAAACATTCATAACGTCTGCATCTGCTCCTGCAATAGGTCTGTCACCTACCGGTGCATCAAGGACATAATTCTTCTGTGCAGCAATGAGGGCAATCCTCAGATCACGGATCCAATCCGCATCATTGCTACTAACATCTTTCAACACAGTTTTTCTCAAGGAACATATCAAAAATAAATATATGAAAGCAACAACGCGAGCTATTGATCTACAACATAATTTGCAAAACACTACCAGGACTAAGTTCATGAAAAATTTAAGTTCAATTAATCATATTACTTAAGAACTCCCACTTAGATAGATCTCTCTCCAATCATCTAAGTGATCACATGATCCAAATCAACTAAACCATAACCGATCATCACGTGAAATGGAGTAGGTTTCAATGGTGAACATCACTATGTTGATCATATCTACTATATGATTCACGCTCGACCTTTCGGTCTCAGTGTTTCGAGGCCATATCTGCATATGCTAGGCTCGTCAAGTTTAACCTGAGTATTCTGCGTGTGCAAAACTGGCTTGCACCCGTTGTAGATGGACATAGAGCTTATCACACCCGATCATCATGTGGTGTCTGGGCATGATGAACTTTGGCAACAGTGCATACTCAGGGAGAACACTTTTATCTTGAAATTTAGTGAGAGATCATCTTATAATGCTGCTGTCAATCAAAAGAAAATAAGATGTATAAAAGATAAATGTCATGTGCAATCAAAAATATGTGACATGATATGGCCATCATCATCTTGTGCCTTTGATCTCCATCTCCAGAGCATTGTCATGATCTCCATCGTCACCGGCATGACACCATGATCTCCATCATATTGATCTATATCAATGTGTCGTCACATGGTCGTCTCACCAACTATTGCTCTTGCAACTATTGCTATCGCGTAGTGATAAAGTAAAGCAATTATTTGGTGCTTGCATCTTATGCAATAAATAGACAACCATAAGGCTTCTGCCAGTTGCCGATAACTTCAACAAAACATGATCATCTCATACAACAACTTATATCTCATCACGTCTTGACCATATCACATCACAACATGCCCTGCAAAAACAAGTTAGACGTCCTCTACTTTGTTGTTGCAAGTTTTACGTGGCTGCTACGGGCTGAACAAGAACCGTTCTTACCTACGCATCAAAACCACAATGATAATTTGTCAAGTTAGTGTTGTTTTAACCTTCTCAAGGACCGGGCATAGCCACACTCGGTTCAACTAAAGGTGGAGAAACTGGCACCCGCCAGTCACGTGTGTGCAAAGCACGTCTGTAGAACCAGTCTCGCGTAAGCGTACGCGTAATGTCGGTCCGGGCCGCTTCATCCAACAATACCGCCGAACCAAAGTATGACATGCTGGTAAGCAGTATGACTTGTATTGCCCACAACTCACTTGTGTTCTACTCGTGCATATAACATCCACGCATAAAACCTAGGCTCGGATGCCACTGTTGGGGAACGTAGTAATTTCAAAAAAATTCCTACGCACACGCAAGATCATGGTGATGCATAGTAACGAGAGGGGAGAGTGTGTCCACGTACCCTCGTAGACCGAAAGCGGAAGCATTAGCACAACGCGGTTGATGTAGTCGTACGTCTTCACGGCCCGACCGATCAAGCACCGAAAGCACGGCACCTCCGAGTTCTTGCTCACGTTCAGCTCGATTACGTCCCTCGAACTCCGATCCAGCCGAGCTTTGAGGGAGAGTTCCGTTAGCACGACGGCGTGGTGACGATGATGATGTTCTACCGACGTAGGGCTTCGCCTAAGCACTGCTACGATATTATCGAGGTGGATTATGGTGGAGGGGGGGGCACCCCACAGGGCTAAGAGATCCAAGGGATCAATTGTTGTGTCTATGGGGTGCCCCCTCCCCCGTATATAAAGGAGTGGAGGAGGGGGCCGGCCAAGGGGAGAGGCGCCCCCAAGGGGGGGAGTCCTACTCCCACCGGGAGTAGGACTCCTCCCTTTCCTATTTGGAGAGGGAGAGGGAAGGAAGAGGAAGGAGTGAGGAAGGAAAGGGGGCTGGCCCCCCTCCCAATTCGGATTGGGCTTGGGGGAGGGGGCGCCCCCTCCCTTGCTCCTTTCCCCTCCTTTCCACTAAGGCCCATTAAGGCCCATATACCTCCCGAGGGGTTCCGATAACCTCCCGGAGCTCCGGTATTGTCCCAATCTCACCCGGAACCTTTCCGGTGTCCAAATATAGTCGTCCAATATATCGATCTTCATGTCCCGACCATTTAGAGACTCCTCGTCATGTACGTGATCACATTCGTGACTTCGAACAACCTTCAGTACATCAAAACACATAAACTCATAATATAACTGTCATCTAACTTTAAGCGTGTGGACTCTACAGGTTCGAGAACTATGTAGACATGACCGAGACATGTCTCTGGTCAATAACCAATAGCGGAACCTAGATGCTCATATTGGCTCCCACATATTCTACGAAGATCTTTATCGGCCAAACCGCATAACAACATACGTTGTTCCCTTTGTCATCGGTATGTTACTTGCCCGAGATTCGATCGTCGGTATCTCAATACCTAGTTCAATCTCGTTACCGGCAAGTCTCTTTACTCGTTACATAATACATCATCCTATAACTAACTCATTAGTTACAATCCTTGCAAGGCTTATAGTGATGTGCATTACCGAGTGGGCCCAGAGATACCTCTCCGACAATCGGAGTGACAAATCCTAATCTCGAAATACGCCAACCCAACAAGTACCTTCAGAGACACCTGTAGAGCACCTTTATAATCACCCAATTACATTGTGACTTTTGGTAGCACACAAAGTGTTCCACTGGTAAATGGGAGTTGCATAATCTCATAGTTATAGGAACATGTATAAGTCATGAATAAAGCAATAGCAACATACTAAATGATCAAGTGCTAAGCT
Organism: Triticum dicoccoides; assembly: GCF_002162155.2. Lineage (NCBI taxonomy): Eukaryota > Viridiplantae > Streptophyta > Magnoliopsida > Poales > Poaceae > Triticum > Triticum dicoccoides. Next base: position 63,375,657 of record NC_041391.1, read on the forward strand.
AACAGAATGGGTCAAGTCAATAACATCATTCTACTAATGATGTGATCCAGTTAATCAAATGATAACTCATGTCTATGGTTAGGAAACTTAACCATCTTTGATTAACGAGCTAGTCAAGTAGAGGCATACTAGTGACACTATGTTTGTCTATGTATTCACACATGTATTATGTTTCCGGTTAATACAATTCTAGCATGAATAATAAACATTTATCATGAAATAAGGAAATAAATAATAACTTTATTATTGCCTATAGGGCATATTTCCTTCACTCAAAGGAATGGGCATTCCGATGTCCAAACTCAGCGAGAGCAACATGCGGTTCCATGGAATCATCCCAGGAAAGAAAGCCGAATCACTCGGCGAGATCACTCTAGACGTGGTTTTCGGTGATGACAAGAATTTCCGCAAGGATAAGTTGATGTTTGAGGTTGTGGATTTCTAGAGTGCATATCATGCCATTCTGGGCAGACCCGCTTATGCAAGCTTTATTGCTCGACCGTGCTATGTATATCTCAAGATGAAGATGCCTGGCCCTAGGGGCGTAATAACAGTTTCCGGTAACCGTCAAAGAGTAGAAGACCGCCTTTAGGACGGAACAAAGATAGAAGATGAGCAGATGGCAGCAGTAGAGTTTCAACAGTACCAGAAGACGGCAGATCCGAGTGATTTCCTGTGTGCTAAGAGGCCTGCCTCGGAGTCTGCATTTCAGTCGGCCGGCGAGACCAAGCCAGTCCACATTCACCCGACCGACCCCAATGTTGCTCCGACCCATATCTCGATGACACTTGACAGCAAATAGGCAGAAGCGCTCATCTAGTTCCTCCGTGAAAACTGGGACATCTTTTAATGGAAGCCATCTGACATGCCAGGTGTACCCAGGGAGTTGGTTGAGCACCATTTGCGAGTCAATCCAAAAGTAAAACCCGTTAAAGAGAATCTCCATCGGTCTGCCACAAAAAAGAGAAAAGCCATTGGCGAGGAGGTGGCTCGGCTCCTGGCTGCTAACTTCATCCGCGAGATATATCACTCTGAGGGGCTCTTCAATGTTGTTATGGTTCCTAAGAAAGACAAATCACTTCAAATGTGTATTGACTTCAAGCACATCAATCGGGCCTGCCCGAAAGATCATTTCCCTCTTCCCCGCATCGACCAGATAGTCGACTCAACCGCGGGATGTTGATGTCTACTACACAACCTTCTTCTTGTACACGTTGTTGGGCCTCCAAGTGCAGAGGTTTGTAGGACAGTAGCAAATTTCCCTCAAGTGGATGACCTAAGGTTTATCAATCCGTGGGAGGCGTTGGATGAAGATGGTCTATCTCAAACAACCCTGCAACCAAATAACAAAGAGTCTCTTGTGTCCCAAACACACCCAATACAATGGTGAATTGTATAGGTGCACTAGTTCGCGAAGAGATGGTGATACAAGTGCAATATGGATGATAGATATAGGTTTTTGTAATCTGAAATTATAAAAACAGCAAGGTAACTAATGATAAAAGTGAGCGTAAACGGTATTGCAATGCTAGGAAACAAGGCATAGGGTTCATACTTTCACTAGTGCAAGTTCTCTCAACAATAATAACATAATTGGATCATATAACTATCCCTCAACGTGCGACAAAGAGTCACTCCAAAGTCACTAATAGTGGAGAACAAACAAAGAGATTATGGTAGGGTATGAAACCACCTCAAAGTTATCCTTTCTGATCGATCTATTCAAGAGTCCATAGTAAAATAACATGAAGCTATTCTTTCCGTTCGATCTATCATAGAGTTCGTACTAGAATAACACCTTAAGACACAAATCAACCTAAACCCTAATGTCACCTAGATACTCCAATGTCACCTCAAGTATCCGTGGGTATGATTATACGATATGCATCACACAATCTCAGATTCATCTATTCAACCAACACAAAGTATTTCAAAGAGTGCCCCAAAGTTTCTACCAGGGAGTCAAGACGAAAACATGTGCCAACCCCTATGCATAAGTTCATTGAACCCGCAAGTTGATCACCAAAAACATACATCAAGTAGATCACGTGAATATCCCATTGTCACCATAGATAAGCACGACAAGACATACATCAAGTGTTCTCAAATCCTTAAAGACTCAATCCGATAAGATAACTTCAAAGGAAAAACTCAATCCATTACAAGAGAGTAGAGGGGGAGAAACATCATAAGATCCAACTATAATAGCAAAGCTCACGATACATCAATATCGTATCACCTCAAGAACACGAGAGAGAGAGAGAGAGAGAGAGAGAGAGATATCAAACACATAGCTACTGGTACATACCCTCAGCCCCGAGGTGAACTACTCCCTCCTCGTTATGGAGAGGGCCGGGATGATGAAGATGGCCACCGGTGATGGATTCCCCCTCAGGCAGGGTGCCGGAACGGGCTCCCAAGAGGTTTTTGGTGGCTATAGAGGCTTGCGGCAGCGGAACTCCTGATCTATTCTGCTCTCCGATGTTTTTAGGGTATGTGGACATATATGGGCGAAAGAAGTCGGTCAGGGGCCACGAGGGATCCACGAGGGTGGGGGGCGCGCCCAGGGGGTAGGGCGCGCCTCCCTGCCTTGCAGCTTCCTCGTTGCTTCCCTTACATGCACTTCAAGTCTCCTGGATTGCTTCCGTTCCAAAAATAACTCTCCTGAAGGTTTCATTCCGTTTGGACTCCGTTTGATACTCCTTTTCTTTGAAACACCGAAATATGAAAGAAAACATCAATTTGGGCTGGGCCTCTGGTTAATAGGTTAGTCCGAAAAATAATATAAAAGTGTATAATAAAGCCCATAAACATCCAAAACGGGTAATATAATAGCATGGAACAATAAAAAATTATAGATATGTTGGAGACGTATCAGATGTGAGCGACTGTCCTTCCTAGACGCCTATTCCGGGTACCATCAGATCCGACTGTATGGACCCGATGATATAAAGACGGCTTTCATCACCCCGTTCGGGTGTTTTTGCTATGTTACTATGCCCTTTGGCCTCAAGAATGCTGGTGCCGCATTCATGCGCATGATTCAGAAGTGCCTGCTCACTCAAATCAGTCGGAATGTGGAAGCATACCTGGATGACATAGTGGTTAAGTCACGCAAAGGATCCGACCTGCTGACTGACCTTGCTGAAACCTTTGCCAACCTGAGAAGGTATGATATCAAGCTTAATCCATCAAAATGCACATTTGGAGTCCCAAGCAAAAAGTTACTCTATTTTCTCGTTTCTGAACGAGGGATCGACAGAAACCCTGAGAAGATTGGCGCAATCCTCCGAATGAAACGCCCAGTGCGTGTGCATGACGTTCAGAAGCTTAATGGTTGTTTGGATGCATTGAGCCGATTCATCTCACCCTTGGTGAAAAGGCACTGCCTTTTTACCGACTGATGAAGAAATCTAACAAGTTCGAGTGGAATGACGAAGCTGAAGCAGTGTTAGAGGAGCTCAAAGCCCTGCTTTCCACCCAGCCGGTGCTTGCTGCTCCGGTTAGCAAGGAGCCTCTGCTGCTTTACATCGTAGCCACGACACAAGTTTTTAGCATAGTGCTCACGGTTGAGTGGGAAGAAGAAGGTAAGGCCTTCAAAGTCCAGCGCCCCGTGTATTACATTTCAGAAGTATTAACTCCATCCAAGAAGAGATATCCTCACTATCAGAAGCTTATTTATGGGATTTACCTGACCACGAAGAAGGTTGCACATTATTTCTTTGATCACTCAATTTCAGTCGTCAGGGATGCTCCATTGTTAGAGATTCTGAATAACAGAGATGCAACTGGTCGAGTGGCAAAGTGGGCGATTGAACTTCTTCCTTTGGATATATCAAATTTGAGGCAAAGAACGCCATTAAGTCTCAAGCAATTGCAGATTTCCTCGCAGAGTGGACATAACAACAACAGCCGATTCAAGTTCAGTCGGAACATTGGACCATGTTTTTTGATGGATCCAAGATGTTAAATGGCTCTGGTGCAGGAGTGGTCTTAGTGTCCCCACGAGGAGACAAGCTCAGCTATGTCCTCCAAATTCACTTTGATTCTTCGAAAAATGAAGCTGAGTATGAGGCACTATTGTATGGGTTGTGTATGGCCATTTCACTCGGCGTACGGCGCTTGATGGTTTATGGCGACTCAAACTTAGTGGTTAACCAAGTAATGAAGGAATGGGACGTCAGGAGTCCTGCAACGACAGGTTACTGCAATGTAGTGAGAAAGCTAGAGAAGAAGTTTGAGGGCTTAGAGCTCCACCACATCCCACGAATCAAGAATCAAGCTGCTGATGATCTGGCGAAGATAGGTTCCACTCGGAAGCCTATTCCGAGCAATGTGTTCTTGGAGCATCTCCATACACCATCAGTACAAGAAGATCCCTTGAAGGAAGAGCCCCCGCAACCAATAAGTTAAACCAACCCGACTGAGATCGAGGTTCCAGCCCTGGTCGACCTGATCATGGAAGTCTTGGTGGTCACGCCCGATTGGAAAGTACCGTACATCACGTACATTCTCAGAAAGGAGCTCCTAGAGGATGAAGACGATTGGATAGTCCGTCGATCGAAAGATTTCACCATGATGAAAGGACAACTTTACAGAGAAAGTGTCACAGGAGTGGCCCAACGCTGCATCACCCCGGAAGAAGGCCGAATGATCCTAAACGACATCCACTCGAGGAGCTGTGGTCACCATGCGTCCTCTCAGACCATCATGGACAAAGCATACCAAGCGGATTCTATTGGCCTCGAGCAAATGAGATGGTGAAAGATATAGTCAACAAGTGCGCAGGTTGCCAGTTCTACTCCAACATGTCTCACAAGCCTGCATCTGCCCTGAAGACTATTCCACTCGTCTGGCCGTTTGCAGTCTAGGGATTGGATATGGTTGGTCCCTTCAAAATCGGCGTGAGTGGTTTCACCCATTTACTCATAGCAGTCGACAAGTTCACCAAGTGGATCGAAGCCAAGTCCATCAAAAACCTTGGAGCAGGCACTGCCGTCAGTTGATATTTAGATATAGAGTTCCTCACAGCATCATCACAGATAACGACTCCAACTTTGATTATGATGAGTTCAATGTGTTCTGCGCTTCCCAAGGCACTCGGGCCAACTATGCGTCCGTCGCACACCCGCTGTCGAATGGACAGGCAGAAAGGGTGAATGGTTTGGTCCTTCGAGGGTTAAAGCCTCGCCTGGTGCATGATCTTAAGCATGCTGCTATGGCTTGGGTGACTGAATTGTCGTCAGTCCTATGGGGGCTGAGAACAACGCCCAACCGGTCGACTGATCGAACCCCTTTCTTCCTGGTGTACGGCGCTGAGGCTGTGCTTCCGAGTGACTTACTGCACAATGCTTCCCGAGTTGAACTGTTCTCAGAAGCTGAAGCAGAGAAAGCACCCGAAGACGCAGTTGACCTCCTGGAGGAAGAGCGTGAGATGGCTTTGGTTCTGTCGACCATCTATCAGCAAGATGTGCGTCGATTCCACGCTCGCAATGTCAGAGGTCGAGCATTTCAGAAAGGAGACCTTGTGCTCCGAGTGGTTCAGAAACGACCTCACAAGCTCGCTCCAGTCTAGGAAGGTCCCTTCATCATCACCAAGGTGCTTCACAATGTATCATACCACATTTACAACGTTGCCAAGAAGATGGACAAGCCACGCGCATGGAACGAAGAGCTGCTTCGTCCTTTCTATTCCTAAAATCACTCGACCCGACGAGTTGTAATAAAAGCACTTCAGTTTGTTTTCCAAAGACAAGATTTTTGCAGTATCTTAATGATTGGTTTCTCGTAATCACTTGTGTCCAAATCCCCCAGTGGGTGGCTTAGCCGCGAATCTGATTCGCCTAAGTTTCTGAGTGGAGAGCAATCCTCCCACTCGGGGGCTTAGCTGCGACCCCCTTATCTCCTAAGTTAAAAACATTCCGAGTGGATAGCAATCCTCCCACTCGAGGGATTAGCTGCGACCCCGTAATTGCCTAAGTTAAAAAACATTCCCAGTGGAGAGAAATCCTCCCACTCGGGGGCTTAGTTGTGACCCCGTAATCGCCTAAGTTAAAAAACATTCCTAGTGGAGAGCAATCCTCCCACTCGGGGGCTAAGCCGCGACCCCGTAATTGCCTAAGTTAAAAAACATTCCGAGTGGAGAGCAATCCTCCCACTCGGGAGCTTAGCTACGACCCTGTAATCACCTAAGTTAAAAAACATTCCGAGTGGAGAGCAATCCTCCCACTCGGGGGCTTAGCTGCAACCCCATAATCGCTTAAGTTAAAAAACATTCCGAGTGGAGAGAAATCCTCCCACTCGGGGGCTTAGCTGCGACTGTCAGTGTCAAAACCAGCGGATCTCGGGTAGGGGGTCGTGCATCAAGGCTGATGGTAACAGGAAGCAAGGGACACAGATGTTTACCTAGGTTCGGGCCCTCTCGATGGAGGTAAAACCCTACTTCCTGCTTGATTAATATTGATGATATGGGTAGTACAAGAGTAAATCTACCACGAGATCATAGAGGCTAAACCCTAAGAGCTAGCCTATGATGGTATGATTGTAATTGTGATCGGCCTTCTAAGGACCAACCTCTCCGGTTTATATAGGCACCGGAGAGGGCTAGGGTTTACATGGAGTCAGTTACAAGGAATGAAACACAATATCTGGATCGCCAAGCTTGCCTTCCACGCAAAGGAGAGTCCCATCCGGACATGGGCCGAAGTTTTGAGTCTTGTATCTTCACACTTCAATAGTCCGAACGTTATACACAGTCCGGCTGTCCGGATACCCCCTAATCCAGGACTCCCTCAGTAGCCCCTGAACCAGGCTTCAAAGACGATGAGTCCGGCGCACAGTATTGTCTTCGGCATTGCAAGGCGGGTTCCTTCTCCGAATACTCCAAAGTAATTATCGAACACTTGAATCGTGTCCGGATCCTCGAAATGGTCTTCATATGCCACCGTAGAGAGAATGATATTTCACAATTGCAATCCGCTGACAACTTTTTCTGATGACGTGACATGTTATTACGGTCGGATCATCATTCGAACCATTTTCCCACAACCAGCTACATCGCATATTACGAAGCGGTTTCTTTGACACGTCTTGTCAAAGCAAAGATCGTGTCCCCTTATTATGGGATTCTCATCAATACGGGTATGCGTAATCCCACCACACCATTAATCGTGGTGCTCGGGAAGCAAGCGATTCCCAACGGGCAAGTGGGGAGGCACACCGCTTTCGTCGCCTCTATAAAGGGATACGATTTCCTCATTTTTACCCACGCCTCCTTTCTCCCTTGCCCACTCTTGCCCCCTCGAGCTCCAGCGCCCAAGCCCAAGTCCTTCTCCTCACAACTAAACATGTCCGGAGCAGGAGGCAAGTGGGTGGCTTCCACCGTTAAGGAGAAGCATGTCACAAATCTTCGGGCGGCCGGATACTTGGCCGCAGACATAGCGCACCGGCTACCGGACACCGGGCAGGTCATTCCGACCCCAGGACCCCACGAGAGGGTCGTGTTTGTTGCCCACTTCATCCGTGGATTGGGATTTCCTCTTCATCCCTTTGTCCGCGGGCTTATGTTTTACTACGGGCTAGATTTCCATGATCTAGCCTTGAATTTCATCCTCAACATCTCGGTGTTTATCGTCGTGTTCTAGGCCTTCCTCCGCATCTAGCCTCACTTTGGCCTGTGGCTGCAAACCTTCTGCGTGAAGCCGAAGATTGTAAGCGGCCAGCAAGCGGAGTGCGGAGGAGCCATGGTGGGCAAGATGCCTAATGTCACCTGGCTGGACGGCTCCTTCGCGGAGACCGTAAAAGGATGGCAATCGGGGTGGTTCTACATCATCGAGCCGCGCGGCGCCAACTGGGCGGCGGCCCCCGAATTTAGATCTGGAGCCCCCCTGCGGCTCACCTCCTGGGAAAGGAAGGGCCTGTCCTGGGTCGAATCTATGGAGCTGACCGGACTCCAGACCTGCATCAAGAGCATGAAGGACAAGAATATCAAGCTTGTCAATGTGATCCAGGTCATGCTCGTTCACCGGATCCTGCGATGCCAAAGGCGGGCATTCACTCTGTGGGAGTTCGTCCCGGCCAAACACCAGACGCTCCGGAAGCTCTATGACATGATGCACAGAGGCGCGTGGAAGGTGTTGTTCAAGGCCTCCGAAGTACCTCCTCCCACATCCGAGGACTGCGGGCTTCATGCCACGCGGGCTCCTAGTCAGGTGAGTTCTCAGACTACCCCGGATTCGGTTCTTCCCAATATATTCATGGGAGTGCCTTAAGTAGTAATGCACATTTGTTCAGGATTATGTGGAGACAGCGGAGCAGGTTTACTGTCCGGCTCCGTTGCCAGAAGGCCCAGCCGATGCTCTCCTGACGGAGATGCTGGTCCTGGCTCTGTACAAGGTGCCGGAGAAGAAGGCCGAAAAGAAGGCCCCGGGGACCCAAAAGGGTCTCCGGCATAAGATTATGCCAGAAGCTTCGTCCGAAGACGACGAGGCACACTCCTCCCATGAAGGGGAGGAGGAAGAAGAAGAAGAAGACGTCCCATCCGGAAAGGATGAGGGGCCCGGGGAGGCGGACCAGGGGGCCGGAAAAGGCCCTCATCATAAGGCTGTCATACCCCTGTCGTCTGATGACGACGAGACAGATTCCTCCCGCGGAGGCGGGGGGAATCAGGAAGAGATTCTACCTCCCCACACTGGGGGGGGGGGGAGAAGAAGAGGAAAGCCGCCCCGGAAGGGGAGGCCCGGGCATCCAAGAAGGGGAAGGTGTCCCTTCCGGACTACTCTGCCACGGCCGCTCTTAGCGAGGACGGATGGCTGCCCAGGGGGAAGCCCCCATGCGACCGTAAGTGTCCGGACTCTATCATAACTTCACTCTATAGCTTTTATTTAACGCCGAACATATGTGCAGTCCGGCCAGGGCTCACCCCGAGGTATCTTCCTCTGGGTCCCTGGGCGATTCGTAGATGAATTCGCTTCCAACAGCCACTACTCCTCAACACGCGGATGACACGAAGGTGTTGTCCCAGAGGCTCCCAGAGCGGGGGGAGGTGACTCTGGAGATGCCCCAAGGCGGGGTCCCAGATGTCGGACATGTGGGGTTTAAGATCCTCGCGGATCATGTCGATGAGAGCCACGGTAGGCCGAGCTCTCAGCTGAACACTGTCCCGGAACCTTCAATGGTTTCGAACTCAGGCGGACAGCCCCTCGTTAGAGAGGGCGAGCCGTCTGCATCAAGGACTTCCTTTGCGCCCGAGGCACCGGATTGTCTGCTGGAAGCGCTTTGCGGCGCTTCCATGGATGAAGAGCACCAAACTCTTATGAGTCTGGTGATTCGGAAGGTTTTGTCCGCCAAGAGCGGACTAACCGAAGCTTCCACTAGCCTCTTGACAGGCTTTGAGGTAAGTAAGAAATATGTGTAAATTTACCACCCAATAGGTAGTAGCCCCTGATACTCTGTTTGGTGTTCAGAAAGAAAGGCCAAACAGAGGGTCAATTATAATCTGCAGGAGTCTAATAATAAGTATTCGTGTGAATAAGCAGGCTGTGCTGATTGCTGCTGCTGCCCGTACTGCCGAGGTTGCCGAACTGAAGCGGGACCTAGAGCAGGCGCAGGGAGAGCTCGGCCTCACGAAGAGGCAGCTTGAAGAGAACAAGGGTAAGTGATTCCCCTCTGTTATGTATTTGAGGATAGACAAAGTTGGAGAGTCTAACGCCAAAGCGTCATGATTGTGTGACAGGGGCCACCGCTGAAGTGGCGTCCTTGAAGAAAGCGTTGTCCGAGGCCAAAGACAAGGCGGCCTTGGAATGCCAAGAGCGCATAAAGCAAAGTGCTAGAGTGGGTGAGGTACAACAAGAGCTCCGAGACCTTGGCAAGAAGTGTGAGTCCGTGGAGCATGATTTGAAGATGAAAGAGGCCAAGCTTGCGAAGGCCCTTGTGAGTTTGAAAGACGCCAAGGCCGAAGCTGAGAAGGCATAGCATGAGATCCAGGAGGCCAAAAAGATAGTAGTGGGTAAGAAGTTCTTTATGCAAAGCAAACATGTGAAGGAGGCGTTTCTTTTACTTACTCGAATTCGGAGCTCTCCAGGGGCATTCGCAGATCTGCCATGCAGCGTATCAGACGCTGCGGAGTTCTACCGTGCCTAGGAGGGGAGCTCTACGGAGAAGTTGTTCTGGTCCCAGTATGCTGGGGCCGAACATCCAATGCCTTTGAGTGACCAACTGACCAGTTGGTTGAACTCCATAGGGCGGCCGAACTGGCTATGAAAGGTTTCATAGTCCGGATGTGGCCTGGTGAGCTCCTGCCCAGTAGCTACTTTGGCCTGATCAAGTGGATGGTGGATGCCTGTCCGCGGCTTGAGGTGATCAAGCGATCCGTTTGCATCGAGGGTGCCCGCCGGGCCTTTGCCCGCGTCAAGGTGCATTGGGGCAAGCTGGATGCAAAGAAGCTGGTCAAGGACGGGCCGCCGGAGGGCAAGGCGCATCGCCATCCCGAGATGTACTATGATGGTGTTATGAAGGGTGCTCGTCTTGTGGCTGATGAATGTACCAAGGACACCATTTTGAATGAATTCACTTCTGTCATGTTTGTAATTTAAGGACGAAGTTACTTGCGCTATGTAGCGCTTTCGTTATTTAAAATATTACCTTCTGTGCGGCTGTTTATAAATTCTGAAAGTAGGCCAGTCGTCGGCTTCCACCCCCACGTAACTAGTACTGGGGTGTTCGTGGAAAACCCGGACACTCTTTATCCAAATGTTTGGTCCCTTAAGGAGGTGTCCGGCGCAACGAACAAGGCAATCGGACTATGCGGCTTTATAACTTTCACTTAGCCATATAAGTCTACAATTTTAAATTTCGGCGAAGCCCCTAGAATCCAGAAGGCCGAATTGGGGCGCTATACACGCCTAGATCGGACAAAGCCGATTTATCGCCTAAAGAGGAAAATCTTTATGGATTTTAGGACCTCTCGAATAGCAATCAGCTCTTGCCACATCATGCCGGTCAGTTTCCGGCTTTCTCTACTGAGGTGCTCATCCGGAAGAACCGGGACACAATCGCAGTAGTTCTCCCTGCGCTACCTTAGCTGATATAACGGAACGTAAGGCACCAAAACAAGGGAGCCGGGATATCCCAACTGTAGACCCAAGACATGATTCGGAGCTGATGCATATAGTGCTATAAGTTCGAGGTGCCGCACTGTTGAAAGTGTTCGGACTTTACTTGCCATATTACGGGGCGCCATGAGAAGCCCCTGGCAAACTGATCGTACCAAGGTGTACAGATGCAATATCAAATAAACATTTATAAGAGAAAAAAAATTCTCAAATAAGAATAATAAGCTGACGCTATATATGATCTCCCATTGAAAAATAATACGTTTAAGCGTATGTTTACAATTGATGCATTAAGCGGAGATAAATAGGACTATTTGACATGTCCTATCCAAGGGCAGGCTGTGTACAGATAGATAAAGCAGGTATAATGATCGTAAATAGATTCCACCTGGGTATTTCCTTCTGCGCACAATGTCCGTTGCCTCCTTGGATGTCTCTCCCATGTGAGTCCGGCAATTCGGCTCTTTTGAGGATGATGCACTAACGCGGTGTCCTGAAAGGTAAGAGGGAAATATTATGAAGATATTTGGCGGTTACCCGCACTATTGACTGAGCCGTTGATGCGCCTCCGCATATGCCCATGGTATCTTGAGTGCGTAATTGTGTACGCGTGGCACGAATGCTGCTTTGAAGGGGCTTGCGCGGAGGCCGGACTGCTAATCATGCTCTTGGCGTTCCTGATGATCCTGTGGCAGGGTGCTCCAGACTCGATTGGCGGTGCTCGAAGTTGTCGCCGGATTGGTTTGTTGGAGTAGGCCGCATTGTACTTCTGCCACGAGGGCGGCCGTATGCTCTTCTGTTCGAAGGGAGCGGTCCATATCTCCATTGACAGTGATGACCCCGCGCGGTCCTGGCATCTTGAGCTTGAGGTATGCATAATGTGGTACCGCATTGAATCTAGCGAATGCGGTTCGTCCGAGCAGTGCGTGGTAACCACTACGGAAAGGGACGATATTGAAGATTAACTCTTCACTTCGGAAGTTGCCCGGGGATCCGAAGACCACTTCCAGTGTTATAGAGCCCGTACAGCGGGCCTCTACTCCAGCAATTACACCTTTAAAGGTGGTTTTGGTGGGCTTGATCCTTGAAGGGTCAATGCCCATTTTGCGCACTGTGTCCTAATAAAGCAGGTTCAGGCTGCTGCCGCCGTCCATAAGGACTCGCGTGAGGTGGAATCCGTTGATGATTGGGTCTAAGACCAATGCGGCTGAGCCGCCATGACGGATGCTAGTAGGATGATCCCTATGATCAAAGGTGATCAGACAAGCTAACCATGGGTTGAATTTGGGGGCGACTGGCTCCATCGCATAGACGTCCCATAGCGCCCGCTTCCGTTCCCGCTTGGGGATGTGGGTGGCGTAGATCATGTTGACCGTTTTCACCTGGGGGGGGGGGGAATTTCTTTTGTCCCCCCGTGTTCGGACGCCGGGGCTCTTCGTCATCGTCGCTGTGCAGCCCCTTGTCCTTGTTTTTGGCGTTTATTTTGCCGGCCTGTTTGAACACCCAACAGTCCCTATTGGTGTGGTTGGCTGGTTTGTCTGGTGTGCCATGAATTTGTCACGAGCGCTCCAGTACGCGGTGTCAAGACCCCGACTCGATGCCACAGCGATCTAGCATGTAACACCTCATATCACTTTGCGGCCTCACACACGATATTCCCACGGGTGTCGTCTTACCTTTGCCCGGGACCGTTTGCGCCTTTTGGCACACGTACATGATAGTGTCGCTAGCTTCCATATGGTAAGGAGCCCGGGCTGACATGGCTAGTCGTAAACCCAAAGTGGCACAGACTTACAGGGACAGGCATCCATGACCCAGCATCGAACGTGTCGGTCATCAGCAAGTGAATCCGGGCTGTAGCACTGGGCTAGCAGGACTCCGGTAAACCGGGCTATAGCGGGCTAACAGTACTCCAATATCCATCGCGTGACATTTCCCTGAAGGGACAGACACAGGAACGAAGAAGGACATATGCCGGCCAGCCTAAGTGTTCCGGAGCAGTAGAAAGCTACCAAGGCTCAGCGGAAACACTAGGAGACATTTCCCGGTAAGAGAGGCTACTAAGAATAAACAACTAGATAGTCAGATCCCACACATACCAAGCATTTCAATCATACACACAATACGCTCGATATGTGTAAATACAACAAGGAATCACACCATGACTCTACAACACAAGTACTTTATTTAAGGCTTGAAGAGCCATACATAGCATACACACAAGTACGGGTCACACGACCCACATTCAAGTCATACAGACATAAAAGCCAACAGCGGAAGTAACTTGTCTGAGTACAGACAACTAGTAAAATAAAAGAGGCTTGGGAAAGCCTGGCTATACTACGTGGTCCTTCACAAGATCAGGATCACCACCTGGGCCTCAGTCTACTCATCGATGTCAACGTCTACAAAGAACCCATCAGAAGGGGTTGCAGTGTCTTCTGAAAATGTAAATTAAAGCAACATGAGTACAAAGGTACTCAGCAAGACTTACATCAGATCCTACATACATGCACATTATCAAGAGGGGTTGGTGGAGTTATTGCAGCAAGCCAGCTTTGACTCTTGGCTAAGCTATCCTACGATACACCAACTTGAAATGGTTTTTTGCACACGAGTCCACTACTCACCACTCCAATACACCACCGAGGATCCACCTCCGTCATCCTACGGAAGAGCCATCCTCGGCACTCATGCTTATCTTGAGATTTTTAGTAGTATCCATTCACTTGTCTATGAACTGTATAAGCAACCAAGTAGTCCTTTACCGCGGACGCGGCTCTTCGAATAGATAATGTTAACCCTGCAGGGGTGTACTTCTTCACACACGCTCTCACCACTTACCGCCGTTTACACGATATGTACTCGGCAACCTTCAAGCGGAAGCCCAACGTGGGTGTCGGCCATGACCTACCTAAACACCTAAGTCTCTAGTCCAGGTTTATCTCCTATCCAGGTTCCATCCACAGGGAGTCCGACCGAGGTTTCCCATACGACCCCGAACGATGTGTACAGGGTTCCCGAGATACCTAACGGGTATTCGGTACACCCGGCCACGTACCTACCGCATCACAGCCCACCCCTACGGTCAGCGCTGTCCACGGCCTCCAGTAGGCTACAAACACCAGAAACTCCTTACAACTCCTGGATAGGGGACTAGGGTGAATAAGAAGCCGAGAGGGTCCATTGGTTTTGGGCCCAATGCATGGTAGTAGCTGATTCTTAAATCACACATACAGATCTCAGTGCTTAGGGACGGCTTCAATGAAACAACCCGCCATGTACTCCTACATGGCCTCTCATCGATACCTTTACCAAATCGTGTTCACCACATCACTCTCATTACCGGCACGATCATTTCACTCTAGCCCATCACCCAGATGAACCAGACCTGACACGACTCTAAGCATAGCAGGCATAGCAAGGTAGGAACATCACATACATATGGCTCAATCAACTCCTACACATGCTAGTGGGTTTCATCTAGTTACTGTGGCAATGACAGGTCATGCAGAGGAAATGGGTTCAACTACCGTAGCACACAGCAGTTTGAAACGCGTTGTCTTAATGCAGTAAAAGAGAGCAGGAGCGAGAACATGGGATTGTATCGATATAATCAAATGGTTGGTTGCTTGCCTGATGGGTCGATGCGCTGATATTGTTCTTCGTTAGGGTAATCATGGTACTCCTCGGAGGCAGAACCTGCCGCAAAGAGCACTGATACACAAACATCACCAAACAATATGCAACAATATGATGCATGCATGAAACATGGCAAAATTAGTGTATTGGGCTAATGCAACTAAGACCAGATGGGTTTGAATCATTTTGAATCAAAGATTCAAGTTTCAAACTCATAAATGGCCCTTTAAAGTGCTTTATCTAGTTCTGCTCTAAACATTAGGTTAACTTGCTTAAGCATGCATGAAACCAATACAGATGGATAGATTGGATTTTTCTGATCATTTTTCATATATAAAACTTTGCATTTGGAGCTACAGATGATTTACTATGAATTTTTGAAGTTTGGGTTATTTTCTGGAATTTATAAATCATTCTGGATTTATTTTAATTCCAGGAAAGGATTACTGCGTCATCATGATGTCATGCTGACCTCAGCAGGTCAACAGGACGGTCCAGGTCAAACTGACCAGTGGGTCCCGCATGTCAGCAGTTAATTGACTAACTAAATTTAGTTTAAACTAATCTAGGTTAATTAGCAGAGGGGGCCCCACTTGTCATAGACTCAGGGGAGTCAAACTGGGCCCACCCTGGTCAAGGTCAAAGTCAACACGCCGGCGTCTAACCACCAGCGAGGCCGAACGCGGCGGCGCGAGTGATTTTGTGCACTTCGGCAACCAAATGGGCGACGGAGAGCATCTACGTGTAGCTGGGACCGAGCCGCAGCTATTGGTGGTGGTGGTTGAGCTCGGGGTGGCCGGAAACGTCGCCGGCGACGATTTTGGCGGTCGCCGGAGTTCGGTGAAGATGGATCCAATGCTACGGGGCACGGCGAGGCCCGTGGTGAGGTGCGTTGGGCCCCTGGGAACGCGGTGAGTGCGTTAGACAAGGTGGGTGGCCAGTGGTTAGCCGGAGACACGTCGGCGACGAGCTCCGCGGCGGCGCGTGCGGGTGAGCTTCGTGCAGTCGCTACGAGGCTCGAGGGTGGAAAAAGGAAGGGGGGAGAGGTAGCTAGGCTCACGGTGATCCCGAGAGTGCCGACGAGGTCGGGGATGAACTGGTGCAGCGGCGACGGCGAAGGGGATCTCCGGCGATGGTGGTTCAGTCGAGGTCAGTGCGGTATGCCTCGGGGCATGCGAGCGCTCGGGGCTCGGCTAGCTCGAAGGAGTAGAGGGTGGCGAAGCTCCTGGACACGGTGGCGCAGTGCGATGTTGACGGAGAGCGCGACTACGGCGAGGGTGCGGCGGCGGTGGCGTCGGCCATGGCGTGGGAGAGCGAGGGAGAGGAGCTGGGGCTGAGTGAGAGTGTCTAGGGGGTTCGGGGCACGACGTGGAGCTCATCCAAGGTCACAGGGGGGCGAGAGGGGGAAGCAGGGCGACGGGCAGCTGCGTGGCGCACGCTGCGGCCGCCGTCGAGCACCTGCCTGCCTGCCTGGCCAAGCCAAGCAGCTCGCTGGAGCGGTGGCTGGGCTGGGCCGGCAGGTGGGCCTCTAGGTGGCGCCAGGTAAGTCTTTTCCCTTTTTTTCTGTTTCTGTTTTTATTCTGTAAGTTTGTTGAATTACTAAAAATACCTAGGCAACTCCAAAATTCACCAAACTGCACCTGGTCCTTAGTTGGAATGTTTCCAGCAAGGAACATTTTAGTTTGGGTTTATTTGAGCATTCAAAATAATTTATATAATTGAAATGCCCAAACTCAAATACTTATGAATTAATTCAAAGACCTTACGATGACCTAGAAAACTGTGCATCACTTTTGGCAGAGGTTCTGAACCAAGACAAAAATGATGGACATTTTAGAAGGGCATTTCAGGTTCATTGAAAATATTTTTAGTAAACCCTAGTTGTTTCAGAGGGGGCTGGGGGTTCTGTCATCCCCATTTCAAGTTTCTGTTGAAAGAATAAACATGATGCAACACTCTAATGCATGAACTAGCTAGGGTGTGACAACTCACCCCCACTCAAAAGAATCTCGTCCCGAGATTTACGTTCCTTCGGAAAGAAGGTGGGGTACTCAAGTCGAAGACGATCCTCCCTTTCCCAAATTGCTTCCTTCTCAGAATGGTGCGACCATTGAACCTTGAGAAACTTGATATTACGACGTCGAGTGGTACGCTCGGCTTGATCGAGGATACGAACGGGGTACTCTCGATACATGAGATTATCTTGAAGATCAAGCGTTTTGTGGTCCACTCCACGGATAGGATCCGAGAAGCAACGCCTGAGTTGAGAAACATGGAAGACGTCGTGGACTCTCGAGAGATGCGGAGGTAGTTCCAATTGGTAGGAAACTTCTCCTCGTTTAGCGAGAATGCGAAAAGGTCCAATGTAACGAGGAGCCAATTTGCCTTTGATACTGAAACGATGGGTTCCCTTCAGAGGAGTAACCCGAAGGTAAGCCTTCTTGTCAACCTCAAAAGTCATAGCCTTATGTTTTCAGTCGTATTGACTCTTTTGACGAGATTGGGCTGTTTTCAACTTTTCACGAACAATGCGAACTTGCTCTTCTGCTTCCTGGATCATGTCCGAGCCAAATAATTGTCTTTCCCCGGTTTCTGACCAGTTAAGAGGCGTTTGACACCTTCGTCCATAGAGAACTTCAAAAGGGGCTTTACCCAAGCTAGATTGATAGCTGTTGTTATAAGCAAACTCAGCAAATGGAAGGCATTTCTCCCAATCCATTCCGAATGAGATAACAGAAGCTCGAAGCATGTCTTCTAGAATCTGGTTGACACGTTCTACCTGACCACTTGATTGAGGGTGAAAGGCGGTGCTAAAGGAAAGGCGGGTTCCCATAGCATTTTGGAAGCTTTCCCAAAATCGAGAGGTAAAGAGACTTCCTCGATCCGAGTTAATTTCCAGTGGAACACCATGGAGAGACACTATTCGAGAGATGTACAAGTCTGCTAACTGACTAGCAGTTATACTCTCACGAACAGGTAAGAAATGGGCTACCTTGGAAAGACGATCGATAACGACGAAGATATCGTTATTCCCTCTCTTGGTCCTGGGAAAACCGGTGATGAAATCCATACCAATTTTATCCCATTTCCATTCAGGAATAGCTAAGGGTTGAAGGGTGCCAGCAGGCCGCTGATGCTCTGCTTTTACACGACGACAGACGTCGCAACTAGCAACAAACTGAGCAATGTCTCTCTTCATCCTAGTCCACCAGAACCTCTGGCGTAGGTCCTGATACATCTTAGTGCTACCGGGATGAATGGTGAGAGGAGATTCATGAGCTTCCTTTAGGATCAATCGCCTCAGGTTTCGCACTTTGGGAACCACTAGTTGGTTCCCGAAGTATACGACTCCTTGATCATCAATGGAGAAACAATTTGCAACTCCTTTCTTGATGTTTCTTTTGATGCGGGAAATCCCCGGATCTACCTTCTGCACTTTGATGATCTGATCCGTAAGGGTAGGTTTCGCCACCAAGGTGGAAAGGAATCCTTGAGGAACAATGTGAAGGTTAAGCTTCCGAAATTCCTCATGGAGAAGTGGTTGACTTTGTTGTAACATTAGATTGTTACAATAAGATTTACGACTTAGTGCATCAGCCATGATGTTGGCCTTTCCTGGGGTGTAAGTTATCCCTAAGTCGAAATCTGTAATCAACTCAACCCAACGTCTTTGCCTGAGATTCAAATCCGGTTGGGTGAAGATGTACTTCAGACTTTGATGATCGGTGAAGATCTCGCAACGATTACCGAGGAGGTAATGTCGCCAGGTTTTAAGTGCATAGACTACAGCTGCAAGCTCTAGATCATGAGTAGGATAATTCTCCTCATGTGGGTGCAATTTCCGTGAAGCGTAAGCAATTACGTGACGATCCTGCATGAGAATGCAACCTAGTCCTTGTCGCGAGGCGTCGCAATAGATAACAAAGTCCTTAGAGAAATCTGGTGGTACCAATACGGGAGCAGATGTCAGGCGTCTTTTCAGTTCCTGAAAGCTGTGCTCACATTGCGGAGTCCACTCGAACTTTTTATCTTTCTTGAGGAGTTCAGTTAGAGGTTTGGCAACTTTGGAGAAGTTCTCGACAAAACGGCGACAGTAGCTCGCTAAGCCAAGGAAACTCCGAACTTGCTTGACCGATTCAGGTGGAGTCCAATTAAGGACGGCTTGAACTCGCTCGGGGTCAACAGCAATACCTTTACTAGAAATTACATGTCCTAGATAGGTCACTTCTGGTAACCAGAATTCGCATTTAGAAAATTTGGTATAAAGGCGATGCTCTCGAAGTTTCATCAACACTAACCTTAGGTGTTCGGCATGTTCTTCCTCGTTCTTGGAGTAGATGAGTATATCGTCGAGGTAAACCATAACGAATTTATCCAAATACTCCATGAAGATTGAGTTCATTAAGCAAGAGAAAGTGGCTGGAGCGTTGGTTAAACCGAAGGACATGACGGTGTACTCATATTGGCCATAACGAGTAACAAAGGCCGTTTTAGGAATGTCCCCATTCCGGATTTTGATTTGATGGTAGCCCAACCTCAAATCCATTTTAGAGAAGACTGAGGATCCAGCGAGCTGATCATACAGGTCGTTGATCCTGGGGAGCGGATACTTGTTCTTGATTGTGACCAAGTTGACGGGTCGATAATCTACAACCGTCCGGTCCGTACCATCCTTCTTCTTGACGAAGAGGACGGGGCAAGCCCATGGAGACGAACTAGGTCGGATGAAACCCTTTTTCAAGGACTCATCGAGTTGTTTCTTAAGCTCGGCTAGTTCTAGTGGTGCCATCTTATAGGGTCTTCTAGCAATCGGGACAGTTCCTGGGATGAGATCTACCATGAATTCGACATCTCTGTCAGGTGGGACACCTGGCAATTCCTCTGGGAAGACATCCGGGAAGTCACGGACTACCGGAACATCTTCGAGGTCTGGCAGGGGACTGGCGTTAAGAGAATATAGCTGTCGCTTGGCTATTCGGGTCAAGACATTGACTATCTTTCCCGAAGGATGGGTGAGTTGACAGTCCTAGAGAAGCAATCAATCTTGGCATGATGGGCTGACATCCAGTCCATACCCAAGATGATATTAATATCCAAAGATTTAAGGGCTATCAGAGATGCGAGAAAAACAAGTCTTTCGACTTGAATTTCATTTCCATGGCTTATTCTAGAGGTTTGCCATCTAGAACCAGGAGTAGAAATTTCCATAGTGGACGGCATGTCACAGAATGCGGTGTTATGCAAACGAGCATAATTTTCGGATATGAAAGAATGAGATGCTCCAGTATCGAAAAGAACAGATGCCGGGTGGCAATTAACAAGGAGCGTACCAAGAATGACGTTGGGATCCTCTTGAGCTTCTTCGGCAGAGATACAGTTGACATGGCCACGTGCAGCGGTGCCCTGCTTGGCGTAGAACACTTTTCCTGTCGGCTTGCCACAGCCAACAGCTTTTGCAGATTGGTTGGGGTTGGTCTGGGGGCACTCACGCAGATAGTGGCCCGATTCCCCACACTTAAAGCAAGTCACGGAACTGGTACGTGGAGGAGCACTGTTGGTTGGATCACCATAGGGCTTGGTTGGTGCAAACTGTTGAGCGGGGCGAGGCGCCTGGAAGGATGGCCTCGGTGTGAACCTGGGTGGCAGGGCAGTGTTAGGCACCCACACGCGACGCTTCTGTGGACCAGCACCGGATGAGGAACCCATGTCACGGCCATGCTTGCGTGTTGCTTCATAATCAGTCTGACCAGACTCAGCACTGATGGCTTTGTTAACAAGCTTCTGAAAAGATGTGCACTCATGCAGACGAAGGTCACGGCGAAGCTCAGGACTAAGTCCCTTACGGAACCTTGCTTGCTTCTTGGCATCAGTAGAGACTTCCTCAGTTGCATAACGTGCAAGGTTACCGAACTCCCTGCTGTAAGCATCCACAGAGAGTCGGCCTTGAGTGAAACTGCAGAACTCCTCACGCTTATGGTCCATGAGACCCTCTGGAATGTGATGTTCATGGAAAGCCTCGCTGAATTCAGCCCAAGTAGTGACATGGCCCGCTGGCCGCATAGCTCCATAGTTCTCCCACCATAGACTGGCGGGGCCTTCAAGATGATATGCAGCAAAGGTGACCTTGTCAGCCTCAGCTACTAGTGCAGAACGCAGTTTGTGAGCAATACTGCGAAGCCAGTCATCAGTGTCGAGAGGCTCGACGGAGTGGTGGAAGGTGGGTGGATGTAACTTGATGAAATCACTGAGTGACACCAAGTTATTCCTCTGATGGTGTGCCGTGTTTTGCTCGATGCGCTCCAACAAACGGTTGGTCTCCCGCTTGTTTCTCTCAGCTTCCAGCATAACTTCGGCCAGAGAGGGAGGTGGAGGCAGGTTTGTTCCCCCAACTCTGCTGCCTTCGGCCTGCTCTGGGGGAGCAGGGTTGGTGCGGGTGTTAACCATCCTAGGAAACAAAACAATAGTTTAGTCCAGGATGATAGGATTCTGACATAGAATGTAGAATGTAATGGATAACTTGGAATGTAAGATGATCATCCGTATGACATGGTAGATACAGAAACTGCTTCTTTTATTCCATCGTCATACACACCATACAAGGTTTAGTACAGAACAAACAAAGTACTACTATGGTGGAAAAGGATTACATCTCATCGGAGGCATTCCAAACTCCTATACATTATTTTTTTTACACCTCCGGAAGGCGGTACAAGCTAAGTCATATCCCACGAGTCACGCAGGACGGTTGACGATACAACTAGTACGATACTAGTGATACTACTACTAACTCAGACAGCTCCATAGTAGTCCTCATAGAAGTCACCTCCATAGCCTGGAAGCTCAACGTGATCATCCGAAAACAGTCGGTCCCGTGGAGCTTGTGGACCATAGGGGCTAGGACGAGGTCTTGGACCAACAAATGGTGGCCTGCGGGGACCACGAGGTGGGGTGATGCCACCTACATCACGCCAATCCATCATGTCTGGCAGAGCAGATCTCATAGGATAGAGATCTCGCATGTCCATATATCCATCTTGCACAGCCGGTGCAAACCGAGTCAAAGTGGCCCAATGATTAGCACGGGTATTGAAAAGCTCTAGTCTCAAGGCCCGATTTTCACGGCCCTTGTCTTCAAGCAACTGTGAAGTGGTGTGGGTCCGTGAATCCTCCTGAGTGGAGTCAGCATAGATAGCCTGGAGATAACCTTGTGCTCCTGGAAGTGATGTTGGCATATATCGAAAGTCAGAGTCCCGAAATAGGCCAGTCCTGACTTGCATGATGGTGATCATAGAGTAGACAGCATCCTGCACGGCCATCTCAATAGTAACCCCGAGTCCATAGGAGCATTGAAGGGGCTCGGTAGATCCAGGATAAGATGGAAATATTCTGACAGTGCAAAGATATTGACTTTGGTTAAAGTCTTGGAATTGCTCTTCGACCGTGTACTCAGGATACCAACAGTATCCAGCCTCAGTCATTACCTTGACCAACATAGCAGTATGGCCGGGTACATCTAGACATCGAGTCAAACGAACCACTTGATTCTGAGGACGGGTCGACATCTGGAACAAGATAACACAAGACATTAAGATTCCTAGCAGAAATTGGACAGCATAACGGCTGTAAATGCTCAAAAAGGATTTTGAGGCGTTTGACAAAGAATTGCATAGACACTCAACAACATCATATCAAAGTTCTGGGTCCATCTTAGCAACATAATGGGGTAGTAGAACTGAACTAGGCTTGTATCCATCAAACCTATAAGGTACTACTGATTAGTAACACGTGAACCTGATAGAGAGGAGAGATCCTAGTCCTTAACCCCCAGTAGAAGAATGGACTGACTCAGATCAGAATGTCATGAGATAAAGGAGTAAAAAGAGCCTTACGTTCCATCCCACAAACAATTCCCCTACATATAACTAAAGAATTTCTAGACTCAACATCGACCAGTTTGGCTTGGAGAACCTACAGGCAGTCCGGCTCTGATGCCAACGCTGTCAGGACCCCGACTCGATGCCACATCGATCTAGCATGTAACACCTCATATCACTTTGCGGCCTCACGCATGGTATTCCCACGGGTGTCGTCTTACCTTTGCCCGGGACCGTTTGTGCCTTTTGGCACATGTATATGATAGTGTTGCTAGCTTCCATATGGTAAGGAGCCCGGGCTGACATGGCTAGTTGTAAACCCAGAGTGGCACAGACTTACAGGGACAAGCATCCATGACCCAGCATCGAACATGTCGGTCATCAGCAAGTGAATCCGGGCTGTAGCACTGGGCTAGCAGGACTCCGGTAAACTGGGCTGTAGCGGGCTAACAGTACTCCGGTATCCATCGCGTGACATTTCCCCGAAGGGACAGACACATGAACGAAGAAGGACATATGCCGGCCAGCCTAAGTGTTCCGGAGCAGTAGCAAGCTACCAAGGCTCAGCGGAAACACTAGGAGACATTTCCCGGTAAGAGAGGCTACTAAGAATAAACAACTAGATAGTCAGATCCCACACATACCAAGCATTTCAATCATACACACAATATGCTCGATATGTGTAAATACAACAAGGCATCACAACATGACTCTACAACACAAGTACTTTATTTAAGGCTCGAAGAGCCATACATAGCATACACACAAGTATGGGTCACACGACCCACATTCAAGTCATACAGACATACAAGCCAACAGCGGAAGTAACTTGTCTGAGTACAGACAACTAGTAAAATAAAAGAGGCTTGGGAAAGCCTGGCTATACTACGTGGTCCTTCACAAGCTCAGGATCACCACCTGGGCCTCAATCTACTCATCGATGTCAACGTCTACGAAGAACCCATCAGAAGGGGTTGTAGCGTCTTTTGAAAATGTAAATTAAAGCAACATGAGTACAAAGGTACTCAGCAAGACTTACATCAGATCCTACATACATGCACGTTATCAAGAGGGGTTGGTGGAGTTATTGCAGCAAGCCAGCTTTGACTCTTGGCTAAGCTATCCTACGATACACCAACTTGAAATGGTTTTTCGCACACGAGTCCACTACTCACCACTCCAATACACCACCGAGGATCCACCTCCGTCATCCTACGGAAGAGCCATCCTCGGCACTCACGCTTATCTTGAGATTTTTAGTAGTATCCATTCACTTGTCTATGAACTGTATAAGCAACCAAGTAGTCCTTTACTGCGGACACGGCTATTCGAAGAGATAATGTTAACCCTGCAGGGGTGTACTTCTTCACACACGCTCTCACCACTTACTACCGTTTACACGACATGTACTCGGCAACCTTCAAGCGGAAGCCCAACGTGGGTGTCGGCCACGACCTACCTAAACACCTAAGTCTCTAGTCCAGGTTTATCGCCTATCCAGGTTCCATCCGCAGGGAGTCCGGCCGAGGTTTCCCATACGGCCCCGAATGATGTGTACAGGGTTCCCGAGATACCTAATGGGTATTCGCTACACCCGGCCACGTACCTACCGCATCACAGCCCACCCCTACGGTCAGCGCTGTCCACGGCCTCCAGTAGGCTACAAACACCAGAAACTACTTGCAACTCCTGGACAGGGGACTAGGGTGAATAAGAAGCCGAGAGGGTCCATTGGTTTCGGGCCCAATGCATGGTAGTAGCTGATTCTTAAATCACACATACAGATCTCAGTGCTTAGGGACGGCTTCAATGAAACAACCCACCATGTACTCCTACATGGCCTCTCATCGATACCTTTACCAAATCGTGTTCACCACATCACTCTCATTACTGGCACGATCATTTCAATCTAGCCCATCACCCAGGTGAACCAGACCTGACACGACTCTAAGCATAACAGGCATAGCAAGGTAGGAACATCATATACATATGGCTCAATCAACTCCTACACATGCTAGTGGGTTTCATCTAGTTACTGTGGCAATGACAGGTCATGCAGAGGAAATGGGTTCAACTACCGTAGCACACAGTAGTTTGAAACGCGTTGTCTTAATGCAGTAAAAGAGAGCAGGAGCGAGAACATGGGATTGTATCGATATGATCAAATGGTTGGTTGCTTGCCTGATGGGTCGATGCACTGATATTGTTCTTCGTTAGGGTAATCGTGGTACTCCTCGGAGGCAGAACCTGCCGCAAAGAGCACCGATACACAAACATCACCAAACAATATGCAACAATATGATGCATGCATGAAACATGGCAAAATGAGTGTATTGGGATAATGCAACTAAGACCAGATGGGTTTGAATCATTTTGAATCAAAGATTCAAGTTTCAAACTCATAAATGGCCCTTTAAAGTGCTTTATCTAGTTCTTCTCTAAACATCAGGTTAACTTGCTTAAGCATGCATGAAACCAGTACAGATGGATATATTGGATTTTTCTGATCATTTTCCATATATAAAACTTTGCATTTGGAGCTACAGATGATTTACTATGAATTTTTGAAGTTTGGGTTATTTTTTGGAATTTATAAATCATTCTGGATTTATTTTAATTCCAGAAAAGGATTACTGCGTCAGCATGATGTCATGCTGACCTCAGCAGGTCAACAGGACGGTCCAGGTCAAACTGACCAGTGGGTCCCGCATGTCAGCAGTTAATTAACTAACTAAATTTAGTTTAAACTAATCTGGGTTAATTAGCAGAGGGGGCCCCACTTGTCATAGACTCAGGGGAGTCAAACTTGGCCCACCCTGGTCAAGGTCAAAGTCAACACGCCGGTGTCTAACCGCTGGCGAGGCCGTACGCGGCGGCGCGAGTGATTTTGTGCACTCCGGCAACCAAATGGGCGGCGGAGAGCATCTACGCGTAGCTAGGACCGAGCCGCAGCTATTGGTGGTGGTGGTTGAGCTCGGGGTGGCCGGAAACATCGCCGGCGACGACTTTGGCGATCACCGGAGTTCGGTGAAGATGGATCCGACGCTACGGGGCACGGCGAGGCCCGTGGTGAGGTGCGTTGGGCCCTAGGAACGCGGTGAGTGCGTTAGACAAGGTGGGGTGGCCGGTGGTTAGCCAGAGACACATCGGCGACGAGCGCCGCGGCGGCGCGTGCGGGTGAGCTTCGTGCATTCACTACGGGGCTCGAGGGTGGAAAAAGGAAGGGGGGAGAGGTAGCTAGGCTGACGGTGATCCCGAGAGAGCAGACGACGAGGTCGGGGATGAGCTGGTGCGGCGGCGACGGCGAAGGGGATCTCCGGCAATGGCGGTTCGGTCGAGGGCAGTGCGGTGGCCTCGGGGCAGGCGAGCGCTCGGGGCTCGGCTAGCTCGAAGGAGTAGAGGGTGGCGAAGCTCCTGGACACGGTGGCGCAGCGCGAGGTTGATGGAGAGCGCGACTACGGCGAGGGTGCGGCGGCAGTGGCGTTAGCCATGGCGTGGGAGAGCGAGGGAGAGGAGATGGGGCTGAGTGAGAGTGTCTAGGGGGTTCGGGGCACGACGTGGAGCTCATCCAAGGTCACAGGGGGGTGAGAGGGGGAAGCAGGGCGACGGGCAGCTGCGTGGCACACGCTGCGGGCGCCGTCGAGCACCTGCCTGCCTGCCTGGCCAAGCCAAGCAGCTCGCTGGAGCGGTGGCTGGGCTGGGCCGGCAGGTGGGCCTCTGGGTGGCGCCAGGTAAGTCTTTTCCCTTTTTTCTGTTTTTGTTTTTATTCTGTAAGTTTGTTGAATTACTAAAAATACCTAGGCAACTCCAAAATTCACCAAACTGCACCTGGTCCTTAGTTGGAATATTTCCAGCAAGGAACATTTTAGTTTGGGTTTATTTGAGCATTCAAAATAATTTATATAATTTAAATGCCCAAACTCAAATACTTATGAATTAATTCAAAGACCTTAGGATGACCTAGAAAACTGTGCATCACTTTTGGCAGAGGTTCTGAACCAAGATAAAAATGATGGACATTTTAGAAGGGCATTTCAGGTTCATTGAAAATATTTTTAGTAAACTCTAGCTGTTTCAGAGGGGGCTGGGGGTTCTGTCATCCCCATTTCAAGTTTCTGTTGAAAGAATAAACATGATGCAACACTCTAATGCATGAACTAGCTAGGGTGTGACACGCGGTCCAGACTAGACGGTCCCTGATTATTTCCTTTGAATGGCTTTTTCCGCTGACCGGACTTAGATCCGCTGAATCCGGCATTGACTGCCGTGTCTTCAGTGCTGTCACCATTGTTCCATCTCTTATGTCTGTTGCGCCATGGCTTGCCATTAGTATCGCAGCCGTCCGAAGTGCTGGAATGTGGCGTAGTGCCGCTGCAAGCCAGCCAGCTGTCCTCACCCGCACAAAAGCGGGTCATTAGTGTTGTGAGAGCTGCCATGGACTTGGGTTTTTCCTGGCCGAGGTGTCGAGCAAGCCACTCGTCATGGATATTATGCTTAGAAGCTGATGGGGTTATGTACCTAGGGTAGGGTCACGGACCTGTCCCAAGTAACTTACCCTAGGACATCCCTAGAAGAGGTCGCCTTCCAGTCGACCAACGAGGGTTCACTCGACCAACGAGGACACACTCGACTGGCCTGAAGGACTCGACCACGAAGACGCACTCGACCACCAGAAGGTCAAGAGGCACTCTGCACCGCAACGGCCTGTAATTAAGCAGACTTTATGATAGTAAAGGCACTTTATGTGGGGCGTTACCAGTAACGCCCCAGACTTAACTCACCTTAAACCTTCTCCTACGTGGGCTGGCTGGGGTCCTGGCGCACTCTATATAAGCCACCCCCCTCCACAGGCAGAAGGGTTCGGCACCTTGTAATCCATACATTTATAATCCACTCGACCGCCTCCGGGCTCCGAGACGTAGGGCTGTTACTTCCTCCGAGAAGGGCCTGAACTCGTACATCCTTTGTGCTTACAACCTCTCCATAGCTAGGACCTTGCCTCTCAATACCTACCCCCCACTCTACTGTCAGGCTTAGAACCACGACAGTTGGCGCCCACCGTGGGGCAGGTGTTTTAGCGATTTTGTGGAGAAGTTGCGATTCTTCCGAGTATTTTCATCATGGTGTCTGCTGGAGTTTTGGTCGAGGGTCAAGAGATCCGTCTCGGCACTCTCACCTTCATCGCCGACGACTCCGCATGGCTCCAAGAGGCTCCGCTCGATGTTGATGCGCTCCCCGTCCGCGGTGCGACGCATTTCCGCGCATGTGTCCGCGGCGTTCTGTTGCGGCAACCGTCGACCCAGTATCGGTCAGTTCCTTCCACCCTCCCGGTCTCCCGCCAGCGCAAGCGCTCAGGTCGGTCGAGGCTTCAGCGATGGGTGAGTCACGCGGTGGCTCGCCAGTCGACCACTACGCAAGTTGCGGCAATCGAGCCCAACGAATATCTCTACGGCTTGTTCGATCAGTCGACTGGCTCCGGAGAGACTGCATCCGAATGCGGAAGCAGTGATCCAGCGGCGGAAATCCTGATGGTCAACGGGCCTCATAGCCCTCCCGGCTTCGCCCGCGGTGGTGGAGCAGGCGACGGCGGCGACCCTGCTCGAGGTTACGAAGAGTACCAGCCCGAGCCACTCGACTCTCTGCAAAGAGAAGAGCTTCGCCGCAGGAACGAGGATCCCCTGCGTATTCCTATCGCAGGAGAAACCCCCGAGGCTCGCGCGGGAAGAAGAAGGAAAAGCTCTCAAAGTTCAGCGTCCAGTGTATTATTTGTCTGAAGTCTTGACTCCATCCAAGCAGAGATATCCTCATTATCAGAAGCTTGTGTATGGAATATACATGACCACGAAGAAGGTTGCTCATTATTTCTCTGACCATTCAATCACAGTCGTCAGCGACGCTCCACTATCAGAGATTTTGCACAACAGAGATGCAACTGGTCGAGTGGCCAAATGGGCGATTGAACTTCTTCCCCTTGATATCAAGTTTGAGGCAAAGAAAGCCATTAAGTCCCAGGCAATAGCAGATTTCCTAGCCGAGTGGGTCGAACAGCAACAGCCGACTGAAGTTCACTCGGAGCATTGGACCATGTTTTTCGATGGCTCTAAGATGTTGAATGGTTCCGGTGCTGGGGTTGTCCTGGTTTCCCCCAGAGGAGATAAGCTCAGATATGTGCTCCAGATTCACTTTGATTCCTCCAACAATGAGGCAGAATATGAGGCCCTCCTATATGGGTTGCGCATGGCCATTTCACTCGGCGTCCGTCGCCTAATGGTTTATGGCGACTCAGATTTAGTGGTCAACCAAGTGATGAAAGAGTGGGACGTAAGAAGCCCAGCCATGACTGGATACTGCAGTGCAGTGAGGAAGCTGGAGAAAAAGTTCGAGGGGTTGGAGCTCCATCATATACCCCGACTGAAGAATCAAGCAGCTGATGATCTAGCAAAGATAGGTTCCAAGAGAGAAGCCATTCCGAGTGGTGTGTTCTTGGAGCATATACACACTCCATCAGTCAAAGAAGATCCTTTTACCGAAGAAACTCCGCAACCCAAGAGTGCCACAGATCCGACTGAAGTTGAAGTCCCAGCGGTGGTCGACTTGATCATGGAGGTTTTGGTAGTCATTCCCGACTGGACGATTCCATATGTTGCATATATCTTGAGGAAAGAACTTCCGGAGGACGAGGAAGAGGCTCGACAGATCGTCCGTCGATCTAAGGCCTTTACCGTCATCAAAGGACAATTATACAGAGAGAGTGCGACTGGAGTCGGACAGAAGTGCATTACACCAGAAGAAGGTCGACTCATCCTCAACGATATTCACTCGGGAACCTGTGGTCATCATGCATCCTCTCGAACCATCGTGGCCAAAGCATACCGAGCCGGATTTTACTGGCCCAAGGCGAATGAGATGGCAAAGGAGATAGTAGATAAGTGCGAAGGATGTCAGTTCTACTCGAATATGTCGCACAAGCCTGCGTCAGCTTTGAAGACCATCCCACTCGTCTGGCCTTTTGCAGTTTGGGGGCTGGACATGATCGGTCCTTTGAGAACAGGACGAAGTGGCTTCACGCATGTACTGGTGGCAGTCGACAAGTTCACCAAGTGGATCGAAGCTAAACCGATCAAGAGCCTCGACACCGGTACTGCTGTTAGCTTCATCAGGGAACTGGTATTCAGATATGGAGTCCCGCACAGCATCATCACGGATAATGGGTCGAACTTTGACTCAGAGGAATTCAGAACCTTCTGCAACTCCCAAGGCACGCGGGTCGACTACGCGTCGGTCGCTCATCCGCAGTCGAATGGACAAGCAGAGCGAGCTAATGGACTGATTCTCAAGGGGCTGAAACCGCGACTGATGCGTGATCTCAAACACGCGGCTGGAGCTTGGGTCGATGAACTTCCATCTGTGCTCTGGGGACTGCGGACCACGCCCAATCGGTCGACCGGAAGAACTCCATTCTTCTTGGTCTACGGAGCCGAAGCAGTCTTGCCAAGTGATCTTCTCCACAATGCTCCTCGAGTCGAAACCTACGACGAAGCAGAAGCTGAACAAGCGCGGCAGGACGCAGTCGACCTTTTAGAGGAAGAAAGGGAGATGGCTCTGATCCGGTCGACCATCTACCAACAAGATCTGCGCCGTTTCCACGCTCGAAATGTGAGAGGTCGAGCCTTCCAGGAAGGGGATCTGGTTCTCCGAGTGGATCAGCACAAACCACATAAGCTTGCTCCTTCTTGGGAAGGCCCTTTCATCGTCACCAAGGTTCTCCACAACGGGGCATACCGTCTTTACAACGTCGAGCATAATATCGACGAGCCCCGAGCTTGGAACGCGGAGCTACTCCGCCCGTTTTACACTTAAGTTGTATCACTCGGATGAGTTGCAATAAAGA
>NC_041391.1:63406579-63414992 GCF_002162155.2 Triticum dicoccoides
GGCTTAGCTGCAGCCTCGTGCTCGCCTAAGTTATCAAAATCCTGTCGAGTGGTGAGCCAGACTCTCACTCGGAGGCTTAGCTGCGAATCCGTTTCGCCTAAGTTATAAAAATCCTACCGAGTGGTGAGCAATCCTCCCACTCGGGGGCTTAGCTGCAGTCCAAGCACTCGCCTAAGTTTATAAAAATCCTACCGAGTGGTGAGCAATCCTCTCACTCGGGGTCTTAGCTGCAGTCCAAGCACTCGCCTAAGTTTATCAGAATCCTACCGAGTGGTAAGCCAGCCTTCCACTCGGAGGCTTAGCTGCGGCCTCGTGCTCGCCTAAGCACAGGCACCTTGCTTTGAACCTGCAAAGGACATTTTGAGCCGAAGGCAATCATATTCAAACACCGAATTCAAGTTCGAATCGATGTCTAAGGGAACCAAAAGTGCTCAGGCGTCAAGCCTGTTAAAGTTTGTCGGATACAATTCCACTCGGCATACCGAGGCAAATTTAAAAGAGTCGAGCCATAAGAAGTTTTTTACCCCTCCTGTGGAGGGCTGGAAGGTGCGACGAATTCATCAAGGTCAATCCCGTCGGCGATCCGAGTGGCAGCTGCAAGGAAAGTCTCCATGAAGGACCTAAAGTCGTGCTTCTTGGTATTGGCCACCCGAAGAGCCGCCAGCTTCTCCTCTCGTGCATCCTTGCAGTGGACTCGGGCCAAACACAGAGCGACATCTGCCCCACACCGAGCTGAGGACTTCTTCCATTCCTGCACTCGACCAGGGATCGTGTTCAAGCGGGCCATTAATGACTCAAGGTCATTCTGAAGTGTCTCCTCAGGCCAGAGCGTCGAGTCGATGCGAGATGTGGCGGCCTTCAGCCTGGCGAGATAATCCACGACGGATGCAACGCGAGATTCCAGTCGGAAGATATCCATGGCAACCTCGTCATTTACCGGAGAATTGACAGGGTCAAGGTTTGGCTCCAGTCGGCTGGTTTCTTCTTCAAAGTTTTGACAAAATTCTGCAAGAGTGATCGCTAAGTCAAGGAGATAGTCGAATGGAAGAAGCCACAGTCAGAAATACTTGCCGAACATGGAGGTTTACCTTCGAGCATAAGAAACAGCTTCTTGGCAAAGCCACTCAGGAAGGCCTCCAGCGCAGTCTTCTTCTCAGTCAATTTGCTGACTTGATCGGTCAAGGCAGCTTTGTCGGTTCTCAGTCGACTGACTTCTTTGTTGGCAATCCCAAGAGCAGTTTTCAGGTTGGTATTGTCCTGTTCAAGCTTGGTGACTGAAGCTAACTTCTCGTTAGCAAGCTTGATCTTCTCAGCTAGCTCAAGGTCTTTCTTCTGCTGGGCCTCCTTTACCTTACCTGCAAGACACAGCATGATCAGATGTTGAAACAAGCAAGAGGAAAAGCAGTTGTCAAGGTCTCACCAAACATACCTTCAGTCTCCTCCTTCGCCTTCGTCAGCTTCTCCTGAACCAGCTTCAAGCTCAGCTCGACTTGAGTGTGTTTCTGTTCTAGCTCTGAGTAGCGAGCCACAAGATCACAGGAGTTCTGCGAAGAGCCAATCGACTAAACGTCAAAAATAATTCACTTCCGAGTGAAAAAGGGAAAAACACAAGTTTCTAAGACTACAGCCGAATACAAGCATTCGACCGTAGTCTCGGGGACTACACCCAGTGGGTGCACTCAGCGTGCCCCCACTAATCCTGTTGAAGACAAAGTCGACCAGTCGACCTCAAAAAAAAAACAGTGTGCGAGACGCATTCTCTAAGACTGTGATCAACTGCAAGCAGTCGACCACAGTCTCGGGGACTACACCCAGTGGGTGCACTCAGCGTGCCCCCACCGGTTTGCGAAATCCAGTCGACCAGTCGACTGATAGAAAGATCGACATTATAAAGCCTAAGGCCGACTGCCAGCAGTCGACCTTATCCTTGGGGACTACACCCAGCGGGTGCACTCAGCGTGCCCCCGCTAACACGGAGTTTATTCAACACTCCCAGTGGGTAACCAATATAAATCCCGGAAAAGAAAAGTTTTTGGGAGCGTATCCAACAGAACAAACAGCAGTCGACTGACCTGGACATTGCTTTGGAGGGCAGAGCTGGCGTCATAGGCTGCTTGACTCGCATCCCGGATGGTCTTCAGCTGCTCCATCATGAGTCCCGCCTGGCGTATCGCCTCCTTCGCCGCACCAGCTTGGTCCTCTGGGACGTGGTGAGTCGTGAAGAGGGAAGGCTGCTGAGCACTCGTCAGTGGGGTCGCGAAGGTCACCGTGTGTCGAGTGGTGTTCTCTCCCTCCACAGTCAGAATCTCAGGCGCTGACGCATCCTGAGACACCTTGCCGGCAGGCGCTTTCCGACTCCTCCTGTGCTTCAGCGGCTCCTCATCCTCATCATCATCAGGCAGATCGATAACAGTGTTGGGTGGAGCTGCAGAGAAGTGTCAGGATCAGAGATCGCGAGTCAGTCGACTAAGTATGGTATTGAGGACACGACACCTGGATTCGAAGTTGCGGCATCCTCCATCTCGTGGTCATCGGCCCGGGTCGAGGTCTCAGAAGTAGCAGCACTGCAGCTCCAAAGGATCAGTCGACTAACATCAGTGTCGACCAGAGATAAAGTTCGCATAAGAATAAGAAAATATGAACAAGACTATTACCCTGAAATGGTGGGGATGGACACCTTCATCTTCGGCAGAAGCTTGGCCGGCTTCGATGAGGCCGCCCTGGGCTGCTTCGGCGCCTTTTCAGTCGGCGCCGGAGAGGTGGTCCGAGGGCGCTTGGTCGACTGGGCAGCGGTCGCTACCCCCTTACCACGTTAGGTTGAGGGGTCGTGGACAAGTTTCGACCGCCTTTCTGAGCGCGGTGGAACGACCTCCTCCTCCTCTTCTTCCTCGTCCTCGAGGTCATCTTCATCACCTTCATCATCATCATCGTCGTCGTCATCCCCTGCAGCATCCGAGTCCCATTCCTCCTCTCCCTGGCTCTCGCCCCCGCTCGCCTCACCTCCGCTCGCCTCGCCCCCGCTCGCCTCGCCTTCTTCAATCGAAGTTTGTGCCCCATTGGGCATCGAGTACAGCTCGGTGAAGGCCTAGCAGTCGCCCAAACAACGATCAGTCGACCAGTCGACAGGATCGGCAAGAATGAATACAACAAAGACACGACGGAAAGCAGAGCAAGTGTACCTTGTTTGGGATGCTGTCGTGGTCGAGTGGAGGAATCCTTCTGGCTCCGCGCGGGTTGTCCCTGTTCCCGGTAACGGCTACCATCCACCTTTCCAGAGTGTCATCGTCGACTTCTTCTGGATGGACTCTGGTCTCGTCCGCGGGCCCACAGTACAACCACATGCAGTGGCTCCGGAACTGGAGAGGTTGGATGCGGCGCTTGAGGAAAACCTCCAAGAGGTCCATGCCTGTCACTCCGTCCCGAACCAGCTGCACCACTCGCTCCATCAGCATCTTCACGTCGGCTTTCTCCTCCGGAATCAGCTTCAGAGGGGAGGGCTTGTTCACTCGGTCCATGGTGAATTGAGGGAGTCCACTCGACTGCCCTGGCGTCGACTGGACCTGGCAGTAGAACCAAGTCGACTGCCAGCCCCTGACGGACTCGGGAAAAGACATGGGCGGGAATGTGCTATTGTTCCTCACCTGAATCCCCAGGCCCCCACACATTTGGACGACTCGGGTCTTCTCGTCACCTGGGCTCGCCTTCTTCACGGTCTGAGAGCGACACGTGAAGATGCGTTTGAACAAACCCCAGTGCGGTCGACAGCCCAAGAAACCCTCGCACATGGACACGAACGCAGCAAGGTAGGCAATGGAGTTTGGGGTAAAGTGGTGGAGCTGCGCTCCAAAGAAATTCAGGAAGCCACGGAAGAAAATGCTGGGTGGCAAGGAAAACCCTCGGTCGACATGAGTGGCCAGGAGCACGCACTCACCCTCTTCTGGTTGTGGCTGCCACTCCTTCCCCGGCAGCCTCGCAGCTCCGTGAGGGATCAAGCCCTCGTTGGCCATGTCGAGGAGGTCCTTCTCTGTGATGGTCGACTGGATCCAGTCTCCTTGGACCCAGCCTTTCGGCAGGCGGGATCTGGACGAAGACCCCCTGCGGGTGGTAGATCTCCCCTTCGCCTTCTCCGATGCCGACGCTTTCTTGGCACGCTCCAGCGCCGCCGTCTTCTCCTTGGCCATGGTCGCCGGCGAAATGCGCGAAGGAAAGTGGTGCGGAGGTGAGAGCGAGCGCGCTGAGCAGAGAGGAAGGAGGCAGAGGGAGAGAGAGAGAATGCTGAGGCGCAGCACAGAAATCCCCACCGGGCGCATATATAAGGTCTCTTCCGAGTGGCTGACATGTGGGCCCGGTCGATCTAATCATATCTGGGAGCAGTTATGGGGACTGGATACGTGGCGAAAAAGGCGGCGCGGAGATCGAGGCGTCTATGCCCCGTCCCATCCGAACGCCGCGGTCCGCCCCGCTTCGCGCGCGCCCCCGAATTTCGCACCCCGCAGAATCCGCGAACAACAAATCCGCCTGTCAGACGCGGCGATTCCGGTGAACCGTCGCTCGGAGATCGACGAAGTTCGAAAGATCACTCGACGCAAAAATAGAATGGATCGAGTCGACCGAAGACGATTTGCTCCTTGTCAACGAAGAGATTCTTTGATCCAGAACAGCGCACAACTAGAGCGCAAAGGTTAATCGGAAACGACGTCGACTCCTCCTTCACTCGAAGCCTCAATCCATTCGGGGGCTAATGATGGGGTTATGTACCTAGGGTAGGGTCACGGACCTGTCCCAAGTAACTTACCCTAGGACATCCCTAGAAGAGGTCGCCTTCCAGTCGACCAACGAGGGTTCACTCGACCAACGAGGACACACTCGACTGGCCTGAAGGACTCGACCACGAAGACGCACTCGACCACCAGAAGGTCAAGAGGCACTCTGCACCGCAACGGCCTGTAATTAAGCAGACTTTATGATAGTAAAGGCACTTTATGTGGGGCGTTACCAGTAACGCCCCAGACTTAACTCACCTTAAACCTTCTCCTACGTGGGCTGGCTGGGGTCCTGGCGCACTCTATATAAGCCACCCCCCTCCACAGGCAGAAGGGTTCGGCACCTTGTAATCCATACATTTATAATCCACTCGACCGCCTCCGGGCTCCGAGACGTAGGGCTGTTACTTCCTCCGAGAAGGGCCTGAACTCGTACATCCTTTGTGCTTACAACCTCTCCATAGCTAGGACCTTGCCTCTCAATACCTACCCCCCACTCTACTGTCAGGCTTAGAACCACGACAGAAGCCGCCAGGGCTTCGGCGTCCGCACAATCGACTATTTGGTTCTTTTTAGTTAGGAACCGAGTCCAGAATTTCCTGGTTGACTCTCTGGGCTGTTGAGTAATATGGCTCAGGTCATTAGCATCTGGTGGCCGAACATATGTGCCCTGGAAGTTGTCGAGAAATGCGTCTTCCAAGTTTTCCCAACTGCCAATGGAATTTGATGGCAGGCTGTTTAGCCAATGCCGGGCTCTTCCTTTGAGCTTAAGGGGTAGATAATTGATGGCGTGTAGATCATCTCCGCGTGCCATGTGAATGTGGAGAAGGAAATCTTCGATCCATACTGCGGGGTCTGTTGTGCCATCGTATGATTCGATGTTTACGGGTTCGAACCCTTCTGGGAATTCATGATCCATCACTTCGTCAGTGAAGCAGAGGGGGTGTGCGGCGTCTTTGTGCCGGGCTATGTGGCTAAGCAGCTCGAATTGGTCTGGCTTGATGTGTTCGGCCTGGCCGGACTTGTTGATGATGTATCCGGCGCGACGATCATCTTCGCACATTGGAGCGCGCCCCCGCGATCCGTAGATCGATCTTGGCTGTCCTGCTTTGTTTTCCAGAATATCTTGCAGGTCCTGCCTGTTGCCCTGGGCTATAGTGTATCAGCGTGAAGGTGCGGACTAGGATTCGGGCTGATATCCCGTTTTATCCCGGCCACGGGGTGGCCGGTCAGCCGTTTGGCGCTCGAGTCCATATTCCTCGACTGCCAGGACTTCAGTCCATCTATCTGTGAGCAGGTCTTGATCAGCTTGGAGTTGCTGTTGCTTCTTCTTCAGGCTCCTCGCATTGGCTATAAGCCTACGCTTGAAGCACTCCTTCTCCACGGGATCCTCAGGCACGCCGAACTCGTTGTCGCCGAGGCTAATCATCTTCGGAGGGGGGCATGTAATTGTCCTCCTCCGGGTATCCGTTCGTCACCTGTTCTTCTGGGCTGACCTGCTCATCTTCTTGCTCGGCCTGCTCGAAGGCGGGCTGGTCGGGGTTATATTCCTCTTTGGAGCCATCCGGATTGCTTTCGTCTCCATGGCCGGTATTGCTGTGGTGGGGATTGGAGCGGCACCGACAACACCCATTTTTTCTTTTTCTTCCCCAGGGGTTATCCTCCGTTGCCTCGTCGCCATTGGTTTCCTTTGGAGTGTCCACCATATATATATCGTATGAGGAGGTGGCCGTCCACTGCCCTGTGAGCGGTGGCTCCTGTGATACTCCTGCGTTGTTGTCCATACCGTCGATGTCTTCGGAGTCGAAGTCAAGCACGTCGGTTAAATCATCGACCGTGGCAATGAAGTGGGTGCTGGGTGGGCAATGAATTCTGTCGTCGCCTTCTTTCCACTCAAGCCGGACATAGTTCGGACCAGAGCCTCCCTACAAAGAGAGAGACTTTAGTGAATTCAGCATGTCGCCAAAGGGTGAGTGCTGAAAGATGTCCGCAGTGGTAAACTCCATTACCCGAGCCCAGTCTGGCTCGGCTGGCTCAAGGGTCTGCGGACCGGAACCAACAACCGGATGAGAGTCCGGGGGTCCGGAGTCACAGGCTTCCTCAGAAGCGAGGCCTCTGTTCGGCTCCATCGCCGATGAGGGTGAGGCCTGCAGGGCGGGGTTCAGCCCTCCATCCTTGGGCAACGCAACCTGCCACGGATTTAGATCCGAGGCTTCTGCGGGGGTGATATCCCGAGCATCGTTTCATAGCAGCTCTAAGCCGTGCTCATCATGACTGTTCGACGCTCCTGGCGTAGGCCCGAATCCGTCGAAGATCAAGTCTCCGTGAATATTCGTCGTGTAGTTCGAGTTTCCAAACCTGACCTGGTGGCCGGGGGCATAATTGTCCATCTGCTCCAGATGGCCAAGCGAATTGGCCCACAGAGCGAAGCCGCCGAACACGAAGATCTGTCCGGGGAGAAAAATCTCGCCCTGGACCATGTTGTTTACGATTGGAGGCGCCATCAAGCTCTGTAGCGACGACGCAGAGGAACTCTCAACGAAAGCGCCAATGTCGGTGTCAAAACTGGCGGATCTCGGGTAGGGGGTCCTGATCTGTGCGTCAAGGTTGATGGTAACAGGAAGCAAGGGACACAGATGTTTACCCAGGTTCGGGCCCTCTCGATGGAGGTAAAACCCTACTTCCTGCTTGATTAATATTGATGATATGGGTAGTACAAGAGTAGATCTACCACGAGATCATAGAGGCTAAACCCTAAGAGCTAGCCTATGATGGTATGATTGTAATTGTGATCGGTCTTCTAAGGACCAACCTCTCCGGTTTATATAGGCACCAGAGAGGGCTAGGGTTTACATGGATTCGGTTACAAGGAAAGAAACACAATATCCGGATCGCCAAGCTTGTCTTCCATGCGAAGGAGAGTCCCATCCGGACACGGGCCGAAGTCTTGAGTCTTGTATCTTCACGCTTCAATTGTCCGGACGTTATACATAGTCCGGCTGTCCGGATACCCCCTAATCCAGGACTCCCTCAGCGACCCTGAAATCGCCTAAGTTAAAAACATTCCGAGTGGAGAGAAATCCTCCCACTCGGGGGCTTAGGTGCGACCCTGAAATCGCCTAAGTTAAAAACACTCTGAGTAGAGAGCAATCCTCCCACTCGGGGCTTAGCTGCGACCCCGAAATCACCTAAGCTTAAAACATTCTGAGTGGAGAACAATCCTCCCACTCAGGGACTTAGCCGTGACCCTGAAATCGCCTAAGTTAAAAATGTTTCGAGTGGAGAGTAACACTACTGGAATCATCTACTTTGCCATCTGCCAGCTCTTTGCCGTCAGCTAGCAGACGACAAAAAAGCTCTTTGCCATCAGCTACCCAAAAGCAGACGGCAAAGAACTGGCTGATGGCAAAGAAAGTCTTTGCCATCAGCCAGTTCTTTGCCGTCGGCTAGCAAACGGCAAAGATTCTTTGCCCTCGGCTAGCAGACGGCAAAGAGGGAGGGGCCCCCACTAACGAGCTGCTTAAAAAAAATACTTAACACCCCCCTCTTTGCCGTCTGCTTGCAGACGGCAAAGAGCAAAAAAGCGGATGACAAAGGCGGCGAACGGCAAAGATTTAACATATCTAACGGCCGTGCCCCACCCCGCCCCT